>NC_086451.1:943187-1243187 GCF_028390025.1 Pseudophryne corroboree
CACAGGTACCAAGTCTCCAACGGCCTGTGCGATCTCCAGGAAGGGGCTTCATGCGAATTGGCTCACCAATAGCAAGTTCAGGCAACTCCTTAGAAGATTTATCATACCCCAGCTTAGAAATCTGCTTCCTCTGCTGTAGCAATTTAGGCACACCTTGGACTACACACGGATAGAGCAAAGTGCTGGCAACTGGTAAAGATGTCTTAAGTCTCCTTGACATCAGACGCTGTGCAGGACTAGTCCCAATGCCCTCGGTGGGTGTATTTCTCCAATGTAATATGGCCTTCCATTGGTCTGTATTATCACTGCTAGTTTTTTTGCACAAATTCTTTACTATCTTAACTGCAGACTCAGCTTTACCATTCGATTTTGGATAACGTGGGGATGAAGTAACATGCTCAAACTCCCATTCAGAGGCAAATCGTCTAAATTGTTCACATGCAAACTGTGGTCCATTGTCAGAGATCACTCTTTCAGGCTGGCCATAACGTGCAAATTGTGCCTTGCAGTGCTTTATTGTAGTCTCAGATGATAAGTCTGGGAGAAGCTCAATTTCCCAAAAATCAGAATAATGGTCCACTATTAACAGAAAGTCTTTGCCTGCATAAGTAAATAAATCCATGCTCACAATCTGCCATGGACGCACTGGTATCTCATGTGACATCATAGGTTCTTTCTGTTGTGCATGAGCATATTCATTGCATGCCGAGCAGTTACCAACATAGTTCTTAATCTCACTTTGCATGTTAGGCCAGTACAATGTATCTCTTGCTTGTCTGTAGCATGCATCACCTCCAAGATGGCTGGAATGTATGCGTGCCAGCATCTCGGATCTTAAAGATTTTGGTATGATGACTCTTGGCCCTTTGTACAAAATGCCATTCTGTACGCTGATCTCATCTCTAAATGACCAATAGTCCCTCACTATGATTGGTGTCTCTTCTTTTGAGTCCGGCCATCCAGCCAGTACAATAGACTTCAAAATCTGCAGGCTCTCATCAGTCATGGTGTGCTGCTGAACCTGCTGCAGTCGCCGATCAGTGACATTCAGATAATCTGCCTGGTTAATCTTTGCAAAGTCAGTCATTACCGGATGCATGGTGCACACTGTGTGATAACTCTGAGCTGCTCCAGAACTCCCATCCATAGCTATTGCTCTACTAAGAGTGTCACTGATATACATCTCAGGGCCTGGCTTGTAGGTGACACAGAGATTGTAATGCTGTAATGTTAACATCATACTCTGAAGTCTTTTAGGTGCACACAGAAGAGGCTTTTTAAAGATGGCAATTAGTGGTTTATGATCAGTCTCCACTGTGATCACGTCCCGGCCGTATAGAAAATAATGAAAACGGGAACAAGCAAAGACAATGCTCAAGCACTCCTTTTCAATTTGTGCATAATTCTGCTCAGTTGGAGTCAATGCTCTTGAAGCAAATGCAACTGGTTGTCCTTCTTGCATCAAGCAACATCCCAGTCCAGTTTTACTCGAATCACTTTGTACAGTTAATGGCTTGGTAACATCATAATACTTCAGCACAGGTGTAACTGTGACCAAATGCTTTATTTCCTCCACAGCTTTATCATGCTTTGGAAGCCAGTGCCATATCGAATCTCTGTCCAGAAGCCTGCGCAGGGGTTCACATACCTCTGAGAGGCGAGGCATAAATTTGGCCAAATATGTCACAACCCCAATCAAACGTTGCACAGACTTTACATCAGTGGGCTTTGGCATTTCCAAGACAGCTCTAACTTTTTCAGGGTCAACTTTCAAACCTTCAGAGGACAGGATATGACCATGAAAATGAACCTCATTCAACTTAAATTGCAGTTTCTTCACACTAAGTCTTAATTTCACTTGTCTGCAACGATCCAATAGCGCTAGCAACTTGCGGTCATGATCAGCCTCCGCTTCCTTTACTGTCTCGCCACAGCCAACCACAAGAATATCATCTGCTATCGGCTCAATGCCGCTAAGTCCAATCAGCAATTCGTGTTGTTTTCGCTGGTAAACCTCAGGTGCTACGGAAACTCCAAAAGGAAGTTTAAGCCATCTTTTCCTACCCCAAGGGGTCCAAAAGGTTGTCATATAACTGCTTTTATCATCCAGCTTACATTGCAGAAAGCATCACCCAGTGTAAAGACTTTTGCTTTGGGCAGCTTATATAAAACATCCTCCAATGTCGGCATAATATAATGAGATCTTCGACAATGACCTCTCCAGGAGGACACAATGCTCTGTTCCTGCTCTTCCCTCTTACTGTATGATTACCATCACCTGCGCTGTATCCTAATACTGACCCAGTGCTCATACCTATGTCATACCTCCCAACATGACCTCTCCAGGAGGACACAATGCTCTGCTCCTGCTCTTCCCTCTTACTGTATAATTACCATCACCTGACCCTAATACTGACCCAGTGCTCATACCTATGTCATACCTCCCAACATGACCTCTCCAGGAGGACACAATGCTCTGCTCCTGCTCTTCCCTCTTACTGTATGATTACCATCACCTGTGCTGTACCCTAATACTGACACAGTACTCATACCTATGTCATACCTCCCAACATGACCTCTCCAGGAGGACACAATGCTCTGCTCCTGCTCTTCCCTCTTACTGTATGATTACCATCACCTGTGCTGTACCCTAATACTGACCCAGTGCTCATACCTATGTCATACCTCCCAACATGACCCTCTCCAGGAGGACACAATGCTCTGCTCCTGCTCTTCCCTCTTACTGTATGATTACCATCACCTGTGCTGTACCCTAATACTGACCCAGTGCTCATACCTATGTCACACCTCCAAACATGACCCTCTCCAGGAGGACACAATGCTCTGCTCCTGCACTTCCCTCTTACTGTATGATTACCATCACCTGTGCTGTACCCTAATACTGACCCAGTGCTCATACCTATGTCATACCTCCCAACATGACCCTCTCCAGGAGGACACAATGCTCTGCTCCTGCTCTTCCCTCTTACTGTATGATTACCATCACCTGTGCTATACCCTAATACTGACCCAGTGCTCATACCTATGTCATACCTCCCAACATGACCTCTCCAGGAGGACACAATGCTCTGCTCCTGCTCTTCCCTCTTACTGTATGATTACCATCACCTGTGCTGTACCACAATACTGACCCAGTGCTCATACCTATGTCATACCTCCCAACATGACCCTCTCCAGGAGGACACAATGCTCTGCTCCTGCTCTTCCCTCTTACTGTATGATTACCATCACCTGTGCTGTACCCTAATACTGACCCAGTGCTCATACCTATGTCATACCTCCCAACATGACCTCTCCAGGAGGACACAATGCTCTGCTCCTGCTCTTCCCTCTTACTGTATGATTACCATCACCTGTGCTGTACCCTAATACTGACCCAGTGCTCATACCTATGTCATACCTCCCAACATGACCTCTCCAGGAGGACACAATGCGCTGCTCCTGCTCTTCCCTCTTACTGTATGATTACCATCACCTGTGCTGTACCCTAATACTGACCCAGCACTCATACCTATGTCATACCTCCCAACATGACCTCTCCAGGAGGACACAATGCTCTGCTCCTGCTCTTCCCTCTTACTGTATGATTACCATCACCTGTGCTGTACCCTAATACTGACCCAGTGCTCATACCTATGTCATACCTCCCAACATGACCCTCTCCAGGAGGGACATAATGCTGTGCTCCTGCTCTTCCCTCTTACTGTAGGATTACCATCACCTGTGCTGTACCCTAATACTGACCCAGTGCTCATACCTATGTCATACCTCCCAACATGACCCTCTCCAGGAGGACACAATGCTCTGCTCCTGCTCTTCCCTCTTACTGTATGATTACCATCACCTGTGCTGTACTCCAATACTGACCCAGTGTTCATATCTATGTCATACCTCCCAACATGACCTCTCCAGGAGGACACAATGCTCTGCTCCTGCTCTTCCCTCTTACTGTATGATTACCATCACCTGTGCTGTACCCCAATACTGACCCAGTGCTCATACCTATGTCATACTTCCCAACATGACCTCTCCAGGAGGACACAATGCTCTGTTCCTGCTCTTCCCTCTTACTGTATGATTACCATCACCTGTGCTGTACCCTAATACTGGCCCAGTGCTCATACCTATGTCATACCTCCCAACATGACCTCTCCAGTAGGACACAATGCTCTGCTCCTGCACTTCCCTCTTACTGTATGATTACCATCACCTGTGCTGTACCCCAATACTGACCCAGTGCTCATACCTATGTCATACCTCCCAACATGACCCTCTCCAGGAGGACACAATGCTCTGCTCCTGCTCTTCCCTCTTACTGTATGATTATCATCACCTGTGCTGTACCCTAATACTGACCCAGTGCTCATACCTATGTCATACCTCCCAACATGACCTCTCCAGTAGGACACAATGCTCTGCTCCTGCACTTCCCTCTTACTGTATGATTACCATCACCTGTGCTGTACCCTAATACTGACCCAGTGCTCATACCTATGTCATACCTCCCAACATGACCCTCTCCAGGAGGGACATAATGCTGTGCTCCTGCTCTTCCCTCTTACTGTATGATTACCATTACCTGTGCTGTACCCTAATACTGACCCAGTGCTCATACCTATGTCATACCTCCCAACATGACCTCTCCAGGAGGACACAATGCTCTGCTCCTGCTCTTCCCTCTTACTGTATGATTACCATCACCTGTGCTGTACCCTAATACTGACCCAGTGCTCATATCTATGTCATACCTCCCAACATGACCTCTCCAGGAGGACACAATGCTCTGCTCCTGCTCTTCCCTCTTACTGTATGATTATCATCACCTGTGCTGTACCCTAATACTGACCCAGTGCTCATATCTATGTCATACTAGAGATGAGCGCCTGAAATTTTTCGGGTTTTGTGTTTTGGTTTTGGGTTCGGTTCCGCGGCCGTGTTTTGGGTTCGAACGCGTTTTGGCAAAACCTCACCGAATTTTTTTTGTCGGATTCGGGTGTGTTTTGGATTCGGGTGTTTTTTTCAAAAAACACTAAAAAACAGCTTAAATCATAGAATTTGGGGGTCATTTTGATCCCAAAGTATTATTAACCTCAAAAACCATAATTTACACTCATTTTCAGTCTATTCTGAATACCTCACACCTCACAATATTATTTTTAGTCCTAAAATTTGCACCGAGGTCGCTGTGTGAGTAAGATAAGCGACCCTAGTGGCCGACACAAACACCGGGCCCATCTAGGAGTGGCACTGCAGTGTCACGCAGGATGTCCCTTCCAAAAAACCCTCCCCAAACAGCACATGACGCAAAGAAAAAAAGAGGCGCAATGAGGTAGCTGTGTGAGTAAGATTAGCGACCCTAGTGGCCGACACAAACACCGGGCCCATCTAGGAGTGGCACTAGAGATGAGCGGGTTCGGTTTCTCTGAATCCGAACCCGCCAGAACTTCATGTTTTTTTTCACGGGTCCGAGCGACTCGGATCTTCCCGCCTTGCTCGGTTAACCCGAGCGCGCCCGAACGTCATCATGACGCTGTCGGATTCTCGCGAGACTCGGATTCTATATAAGGAGCCGCGCGTCGCCGCCATTTTCACACGTGCATTGAGATTGATAGGGAGAGGACGTGGCTGGCGTCCTCTCCGTTTAGAATAGATTAGAGAGACACTTGATTTACTAATTTTGGGGAGCATTAGGAGTACTCAGTACAGTGCAGAGTTTTGCTGATAGTGACCACCAGTTTTATTTATAATCCGTTCTCTGCCTGAAAAAAGCGATACACAGCACACAGTGACTCAGTCACATACCATATCTGTGTGCACTGCTCAGGCTCAGGCCAGTGTGCTGCATCATCTATTATCTATATATAATATTATATATATCTGTCTGACTGCTCAGCTCACACAGCTTATAATTGTGGGGGAGACTGGGGAGCACTACTGCAGTGCCAGTTATAGGTTATAGCAGGAGCCAGGAGTACATAATATATTATATAGTGAGTGACCACCAGACACACAGTGCAGTTTATTTAATATATCCGTTCTCTGCCTGAAAAAAGCGATACACACAGTGACTCAGTCAGTCACATACCATATCTGTGTGCACTGCTCAGGCTCAGGCCAGTGTGCTGCATCATCTATATATATTATATATCTGTCTGACTGCTCAGCTCACACAGCTTATAATTGTGGGGGAGACTGGGGAGCACTACTGCAGTGCCAGTTATAGGTTATAGCAGGAGCCAGGAGTACATAATATTATATTAAAATTAAACAGTGCACACTTTTGCTGCAGGAGTGCCACTGCCAGTGTGACTAGTGACCAGTGACCTGACCACCAGTATATATAATATTAGTAGTATACTATCTCTTTATCAACCAGTCTATATTAGCAGCAGACACAGTACAGTGCGGTAGTTCACGGCTGTGGCTACCTCTGTGTCGGCACTCGGCAGCCCGTCCATAATTGTATATACCACCTAACCGTGGTTTTTTTTTCTTTCTTTATACATACATACTAGTTACGAGTATACTATCTCTTTATCAACCAGTCTATATATTAGCAGCAGACACAGTACAGTGCGGTAGTTCACGGCTGTGGCTACCTCTGTGTCGGCACTCGGCAGCCCGTCCATAATTGTATATACCACCTAACCGTGGTTTTTTTTTCTTTCTTTATACATACATACTAGTTACGAGTATACTATCTCTTTATCAACCAGTCTATATATTAGCAGCAGACACAGTACAGTGCGGTAGTTCACGGCTGTGGCTACCTCTGTGTCGGCACTCGGCAGCCCGTCCATAATTGTATATACCACCTAACCGTGGTTTTTTTTTCTTTCTTTATACATACATACTAGTTACGAGTATACTATCTCTTTATCAACCAGTCTATATATTAGCAGCAGACACAGTACAGTGCGGTAGTTCACGGCTGTGGCTACCTCTGTGTCGGCACTCGGCAGCCCGTCCATAATTGTATATACCACCTAACCGTGGTTTTTTTTTCTTTCTTTATACATACATACTAGTTACGAGTATACTATCTCTTTATCAACCAGTCTATATATTAGCAGCAGACACAGTACAGTGCGGTAGTTCACGGCTGTGGCTACCTCTGTGTCGGCACTCGGCAGCCCGTCCATAATTGTATATACCACCTAACCGTGGTTTTTTTTTCTTTCTTTATACATACATACTAGTTACGAGTATACTATCTCTTTATCAACCAGTCTATATTAGCAGCAGACACAGTACAGTGCGGTAGTTCACGGCTGTGGCTACCTCTGTGTCGGCACTCGGCAGCCCGTCCATAATTGTATATACCACCTAACCGTGGTTTTTTTTTTCTTTCTTTATACATACATACTAGTTACGAGTATACTATCTCTTTATCAACCAGTCTATATATTAGCAGCAGACACAGTACAGTGCGGTAGTTCACGGCTGTGGCTACCTCTGTGTCGGCACTCGGCAGCCCGTCCATAATTGTATATACCACCTAACCGTGGTTTTTTTTTCTTTCTTTATACATACATACTAGTTACGAGTATACTATCTCCTTATCAACCAGTCTATATATTAGCAGCAGACACAGTACAGTGCGGTAGTTCACGGCTGTGGCTACCTCTGTGTCGGCACTCGGCAGCCCGTCCATAATTGTATACTAGTATCCAATCCATCCATCTCCATTGTTTACCTGAGGTGCCTTTTAGTTGTGCCTATTAAAATATGGAGAACAAAAAAGTTGAGGTTCCAAAATTAGGGAAAGATCAAGATCCACTTCCACCTCGTGCTGAAGCTGCTGCCACTAGTCATGGCCGAGACGATGAAATGCCAGCAACGTCGTCTGCCAAGGCCGATGCCCAATGTCATAGTACAGAGCATGTCAAATCCAAAACACCAAATATCAGTAAAAAAAGGACTCCAAAACCTAAAATAAAATTGTCGGAGGAGAAGCGTAAACTTGCCAATATGCCATTTACCACACGGAGTGGCAAGGAACGGCTGAGGCCCTGGCCTATGTTCATGGCTAGTGGTTCAGCTTCACATGAGGATGGAAGCACTCAGCCTCTCGCTAGAAAAATGAAAAGACTCAAGCTGGCAAAAGCAGCACAGCAAAGAACTGTGCATTCTTCGAAATCCCAAATCCACAAGGAGAGTCCAATTGTGTCGGTTGCGATGCCTGACCTTCCCAACACTGGACGTGAAGAGCATGCGCCTTCCACCATTTGCACGCCCCCTGCAAGTGCTGGAAGGAGCACCCGCAGTCCAGTTCCTGATAGTCAGATTGAAGATGTCAGTGTTGAAGTACACCAGGATGAGGAGGATATGGGTGTTGCTGGCGCTGGGGAGGAAATTGACCAGGAGGATTCTGATGGTGAGGTGGTTTGTTTAAGTCAGGCACCCGGGGAGACACCTGTTGTCCGTGGGAGGAATATGGCCGTTGACATGCCAGGTGAAAATACCAAAAAAATCAGCTCTTCGGTGTGGAGGTATTTCACCAGAAATGCGGACAACAGGTGTCAAGCCGTGTGTTGCCTTTGTCAAGCTGTAATAAGTAGGGGTAAGGACGTTAACCACCTCGGAACATCCTCCCTTATACGTCACCTGCAGCGCATTCATAATAAGTCAGTGACAAGTTCAAAAACTTTGGGTGACAGCGGAAGCAGTCCACTGACCAGTAAATCCCTTCCTCTTGTAACCAAGCTCACGCAAACCACCCCACCAACTCCCTCAGTGTCAATTTCCTCCTTCCCCAGGAATGCCAATAGTCCTGCAGGCCATGTCACTGGCAATTCTGACGAGTCCTCTCCTGCCTGGGATTCCTCCGATGCATCCTTGCGTGTAACGCCTACTGCTGCTGGCGCTGCTGTTGTTGCCGCTGGGAGTCGATGGTCATCCCAGAGGGGAAGTCGTAAGCCCACTTGTACTACTTCCAGTAAGCAATTGACTGTTCAACAGTCCTTTGCGAGGAAGATGAAATATCACAGCAGTCATCCTACTGCAAAGCGGATAACTGAGTCCTTGACAACTATGTTGGTGTTAGACGTGCGTCCGGTATCCGCCGTTAGTTCACAGGGAACTAGACAATTTATTGAGGCAGTGTGCCCCCGTTACCAAATACCATCTAGGTTCCACTTCTCTAGGCAGGCGATACCGAGAATGTACACGGACGTCAGAAAAAGACTCACCAGTGTCCTAAAAAATGCAGTTGTACCCAATGTCCACTTAACCACGGACATGTGGACAAGTGGAGCAGGGCAGGGTCAGGACTATATGACTGTGACAGCCCACTGGGTAGATGTATGGACTCCCGCCGCAAGAACAGCAGCGGCGGCACCAGTAGCAGCATCTCGCAAACGCCAACTCTTTCCTAGGCAGGCTACGCTTTGTATCACCGCTTTCCAGAATACGCACACAGCTGAAAACCTCTTACGGCAACTGAGGAAGATCATCGCGGAATGGCTTACCCCAATTGGACTCTCCTGTGGATTTGTGGCATCGGACAACGCCAGCAATATTGTGTGTGCATTAAATATGGGCAAATTCCAGCACGTCCCATGTTTTGCACATACCTTGAATTTGGTGGTGCAGAATTTTTTAAAAAACGACAGGGGCGTGCAAGAGATGCTGTCGGTGGCCAGAAAAATTGCGGGACACTTTCGGCGTACAGGCACCACGTACAGAAGACTGGAGCACCACCAAAAACTACTGAACCTGCCCTGCCATCATCTGAAGCAAGAAGTGGTAACGAGGTGGAATTCAACCCTCTATATGCTTCAGAGGTTGGAGGAGCAGCAAAAGGCCAATCAAGCCTATACAATTGAGCACGATATAGTAGGTGGAATGCACCTGTCTCAAGTGCAGTGGAGAATGATTTCAACGTTGTGCAAGGTTCTGATGCCCTTTGAACTTGCCACACGTGAAGTCAGTTCAGACACTGCCAGCCTGAGTCAGGTCATTCCCCTCATCAGGCTTTTGCAGAAGAAGCTGGAGGCATTGAAGAAGGAGCTAAAAGGGAGCGATTCCGCTAGGCATGTGGGACTTGTGGATGCAGCCCTTAATTCGCTTAACAAGGATTCACGGGTGGTCAATCTGTTGAAATCAGAGCACTACATTTTGGCCACCGTGCTCGATCCTAGATTTAAAGCCTACCTTGGATCTCTCTTTCCGGCAGACACAGGTCTGCTGGGGTTGAAAGACCTGCTGGTGACAAAATTGTCAAGTCAAGCGGAACGCGACCTGTCAACATCTCCTCCTTCACATTCTCCCGCAACTGGGGGTGCGAGGAAAAGGCTCAGAATTCCGA
The DNA here is from genome assembly GCF_028390025.1 of Pseudophryne corroboree. Taxonomy (NCBI): domain Eukaryota; kingdom Metazoa; phylum Chordata; class Amphibia; order Anura; family Myobatrachidae; genus Pseudophryne; species Pseudophryne corroboree. Next base: position 953,518 of record NC_086451.1, read on the forward strand.
GCCCACCCGCTGGCGGTGATGCAGGGCAGTCTGGAGCGACTGCTGATGCTGACATCTGGTCCGGACTGAAGGACCTGACAACGATTACGGACATGTCGTCTACTGTCACTGCATATGATTCTCTCAACATTGATAGAATGGTGGAGGATTATATGAGTGACCGCATCCAAGTAGGCACGTCACACAGTCCGTACTTATACTGGCAGGAAAAAGAGGCAATTTGGAGGCCCTTGCACAAACTGGCTTTATTCTACCTAAGTTGCCCTCCCACAAGTGTGTACTCCGAAAGAGTGTTTAGTGCCGCCGCTCACCTTGTCAGCAATCGGCGTACGAGGTTACATCCAGAAAATGTGGAGAAGATGATGTTCATTAAAATGAATTATAATCAATTCCTCCGCGGAGACATTGACCAGCAGCAATTGCCTCCACAAAGTACACAGGGAGCTGAGATGGTGGATTCCAGTGGGGACGAATTGATAATCTGTGAGGAGGGGGATGTACACGGTGATATATCGGAGGGTGAAGATGAGGTGGACATCTTGCCTCTGTAGAGCCAGTTTGTGCAAGGAGAGATTAATTGCTTCTTTTTTGGGGGGGGTCCAAACCAACCCGTCATATCAGTCACAGTCGTGTGGCAGACCCTGTCACTGAAATGATGGGTTGGTTAAAGTGTGCATGTCCTGTTTTGTTTATACAACATAAGGGTGGGTGGGAGGGCCCAAGGACAATTCCATCTTGCACCTCTTTTTTCTTTTCTTTTTCTTTGCATCATGTGCTGATTGGGGAGGGTTTTTTGGAAGGGACATCCTGCGTGACACTGCAGTGCCACTCCTAGATGGGCCCGGTGTTTGTGTCGGCCACTAGGGTCGCTAATCTTACTCACACAGTCAGCTACCTCATTGCGCCTCTTTTTTTCTTTGCGTCATGTGCTGTTTGGGGAGGGTTTTTTGGAAGGGACATCCTGCGTGACACTGCAGTGCCACTCCTAGATGGGCCCGGTGTTTGTGTCGGCCACTAGGGTCGCTTATCTTACTCACACAGCGACCTCGGTGCAAATTTTAGGACTAAAAATAATATTGTGAGGTGTGAGGTATTCAGAATAGACTGAAAATGAGTGTAAATTATGGTTTTTGAGGTTAATAATACTTTGGGATCAAAATGACCCCCAAATTCTATGATTTAAGCTGTTTTTTAGTGTTTTTTGAAAAAAACACCCGAATCCAAAACACACCCGAATCCGACAAAAAAAATTCGGTGAGGTTTTGCCAAAACGCGTTCGAACCCAAAACACGGCCGCGGAACCGAACCCAAAACCAAAACACAAAACCCGAAAAATTTCAGGCGCTCATCTCTAAGTGGCACTGCAGTGTCACGCAGGATGTCCCTTCCAAAAAACCCTCCCCAAACAGCACATGACGCAAAGAAAAAAAGAGGCGCAATGAGGTAGCTGACTGTGTGAGTAAGATTAGCGACCCTAGTGGCCGACACAAACACCGGGCCCATCTAGGAGTGGCACTGCAGTGTCACGCAGGATGTCCCTTCCAAAAAACCCTCCCCAATCAGCACATGATGCAAAGAAAAAGAAAAGAAAAAAGAGGTGCAAGATGGAATTGTCCTTGGGCCCTCCCACCCACCCTTATGTTGTATAAACAAAACAGGACATGCACACTTTAACCAACCCATCATTTCAGTGACAGGGTCTGCCACACGACTGTGACTGATATGACGGGTTGGTTTGGACCCCCCCCAAAAAAGAAGCAATTAATCTCTCCTTGCACAAACTGGCTCTACAGAGGCAAGATGTCCACCTCATCTTCACCCTCCGATATATCACCGTGTACATCCCCCTCCTCACAGATTATCAATTCGTCCCCACTGGAATCCACCATCTCAGCTCCCTGTGTACTTTGTGGAGGCAATTGCTGCTGGTCAATGTCTCCGCGGAGGAATTGATTATAATTCATTTTAATGAACATCATCTTCTCCACATTTTCTGGATGTAACCTCGTACGCCGATTGCTGACAAGGTGAGCGGCGGCACTAAACACTCTTTCGGAGTACACACTTGTGGGAGGGCAACTTAGGTAGAATAAAGCCAGTTTGTGCAAGGGCCTCCAAATTGCCTCTTTTTCCTGCCAGTATAAGTACGGACTGTGTGACGTGCCTACTTGGATGCGGTCACTCATATAATCCTCCACCATTCTATCAATGTTGAGAGAATCATATGCAGTGACAGTAGACGACATGTCCGTAATCGTTGTCAGGTCCTTCAGTCCGGACCAGATGTCAGCATCAGCAGTCGCTCCAGACTGCCCTGCATCACCGCCAGCGGGTGGGCTCGGAATTCTGAGCCTTTTCCTCGCACCCCCAGTTGCGGGAGAATGTGAAGGAGGAGATGTTGACAGGTCGCGTTCCGCTTGACTTGACAATTTTGTCACCAGCAGGTCTTTCAACCCCAGCAGACCTGTGTCTGCCGGAAAGAGAGATCCAAGGTAGGCTTTAAATCTAGGATCGAGCACGGTGGCCAAAATGTAGTGCTCTGATTTCAACAGATTGACCACCCGTGAATCCTTGTTAAGCGAATTAAGGGCTGCATCCACAAGTCCCACATGCCTAGCGGAATCGCTCCCTTTTAGCTCCTTCTTCAATGCCTCCAGCTTCTTCTGCAAAAGCCTGATGAGGGGAATGACCTGACTCAGGCTGGCAGTGTCTGAACTATCTTCACGTGTGGCAAGTTCAAAGGGCATCAGAACCTTGCACAACGTTGAAATCATTCTCCACTGCACTTGAGACAGGTGCATTCCACCTACTATATCGTGCTCAATTGTATAGGCTTGAATGGCCTTTTGCTGCTCCTCCAACCTCTGAAGCATATAGAGGGTTGAATTCCACCTCGTTACCACTTCTTGCTTCAGATGATGGCAGGGCAGGTTCAGTAGTTTTTGGTGGTGCTCCAGTCTTCTGTACGTGGTGCCTGTACGCCGAAAGTGTCCCGCAATTTTTCTGGCCACCGACAGCATCTCTTGCACGCCCCTGTCGTTTTTTAAAAAATTCTGCACCACCAAATTCAAGGTATGTGCAAAACATGGGACGTGCTGGAATTTGCCCATATTTAATGCACACACAATATTGCTGGCGTTGTCCGATGCCACAAATCCACAGGAGAGTCCAATTGGGGTAAGCCATTCCGCGATGATCTTCCTCAGTTGCCGTAAGAGGTTTTCAGCTGTGTGCGTATTCTGGAAAGCGGTGATACAAAGCGTAGCCTGCCTAGGAAAGAGTTGGCGTTTGCGAGATGCTGCTACTGGTGCCGCCGCTGCTGTTCTTGCGGCGGGAGTCCATACATCTACCCAGTGGGCTGTCACAGTCATATAGTCCTGACCCTGCCCTGCTCCACTTGTCCACATGTCCGTGGTTAAGTGGACATTGGGTACAACTGCATTTTTTAGGACACTGGTGAGTCTTTTTCTGACGTCCGTGTACATTCTCGGTATCGCCTGCCTAGAGAAGTGGAACCTAGATGGTATTTGGTAACGGGGGCACACTGCCTCAATAAATTGTCTAGTTCCCTGTGAACTAACGGCGGATACCGGACGCACGTCTAACACCAACATAGTTGTCAAGGACTCAGTTATCCGCTTTGCAGTAGGATGACTGCTGTGATATTTCATCTTCCTCGCAAAGGACTGTTGAACAGTCAATTGCTTACTGGAAGTAGTACAAGTGGGCTTACGACTTCCCCTCTGGGATGACCATCGACTCCCAGCGGCAACAACAGCAGCGCCAGCAGCAGTAGGCGTTACACGCAAGGATGCATCGGAGGAATCCCAGGCAGGAGAGGACTCGTCAGAATTGCCAGTGACATGGCCTGCAGGACTATTGGCATTCCTGGGGAAGGAGGAAATTGACACTGAGGGAGTTGGTGGGGTGGTTTGCGTGAGCTTGGTTACAAGAGGAAGGGATTTACTGGTCAGTGGACTGCTTCCGCTGTCACCCAAAGTTTTTGAACTTGTCACTGACTTATTATGAATGCGCTGCAGGTGACGTATAAGGGAGGATGTTCCGAGGTGGTTAACGTCCTTACCCCTACTTATTACAGCTTGACAAAGGGAACACACGGCTTGACACCTGTTGTCCGCATTTCTGGTGAAATACCTCCACACCGAAGAGCTGATTTTTTTGGTATTTTCACCTGGCATGTCAACGGCCATATTCCTCCCACGGACAACAGGTGTCTCCCCGGGTGCCTGACTTAAACAAACCACCTCACCATCAGAATCCTCCTGGTCAATTTCCTCCCCAGCGCCAGCAACACCCATATCCTCCTCATCCTGGTGTACTTCAACACTGACATCTTCAATCTGACTATCAGGAACTGGACTGCGGGTGCTCCTTCCAGCACTTGCAGGGGGCGTGCAAATGGTGGAAGGCGCATGCTCTTCACGTCCAGTGTTGGGAAGGTCAGGCATCGCAACCGACACAATTGGACTCTCCTTGTGGATTTGGGATTTCGAAGAATGCACAGTTCTTTGCTGTGCTGCTTTTGCCAGCTTGAGTCTTTTCATTTTTCTAGCGAGAGGCTGAGTGCTTCCATCCTCATGTGAAGCTGAACCACTAGCCATGAACATAGGCCAGGGCCTCAGCCGTTCCTTGCCACTCCGTGTGGTAAATGGCATATTGGCAAGTTTACGCTTCTCCTCCGACAATTTTATTTTAGGTTTTGGAGTCCTTTTTTTACTGATATTTGGTGTTTTGGATTTGACATGCTCTGTACTATGACATTGGCCTTGGCAGACGACGTTGCTGGCATTTCATCGTCTCGGCCATGACTAGTGGCAGCAGCTTCAGCACGAGGTGGAAGTGGATCTTGATCTTTCCCTAATTTTGGAACCTCAACATTTTTGTTCTCCATATTTTAATAGGCACAACTAAAAGGCACCTCAGGTAAACAATGGAGATGGATGGATTGGATACTAGTATACAATTATGGACGGGCTGCCGAGTGCCGACACAGAGGTAGCCACAGCCGTGAACTACCGCACTGTACTGTGTCTGCTGCTAATATAGACTGGTTGATAAAGAGATAGTATACTCGTAACTAGTATGTATGTATAAAGAAAGAAAAAAAAACCACGGTTAGGTGGTATATACAATTATGGACGGGCTGCCGAGTGCCGACACAGAGGTAGCCACAGCCGTGAACTACCGCACTGTACTGTGTCTGCTGCTAATATATAGACTGGTTGATAAAGAGATAGTATACTCGTAACTAGTATGTATGTATAAAGAAAGAAAAAAAAACCACGGTTAGGTGGTATATACAATTATGGACGGGCTGCCGAGTGCCGACACAGAGGTAGCCACAGCCGTGAACTACCGCACTGTACTGTGTCTGCTGCTAATATATAGACTGGTTGATAAAGAGATAGTATACTCGTAACTAGTATGTATGTATAAAGAAAGAAAAAAAAACCACGGTTAGGTGGTATATACAATTATGGACGGGCTGCCGAGTGCCGACACAGAGGTAGCCACAGCCGTGAACTACCGCACTGTACTGTGTCTGCTGCTAATATATAGACTGGTTGATAAAGAGATAGTATACTCGTAACTAGTATGTATGTATAAAGAAAGAAAAAAAAACCACGGTTAGGTGGTATATACAATTATGGACGGGCTGCCGAGTGCCGACACAGAGGTAGCCACAGCCGTGAACTACCGCACTGTACTGTGTCTGCTGCTAATATATAGACTGGTTGATAAAGAGATAGTATACTCGTAACTAGTATGTATGTATAAAGAAAGAAAAAAAAAACCACGGTTAGGTGGTATATACAATTATGGACGGGCTGCCGAGTGCCGACACAGAGGTAGCCACAGCCGTGAACTACCGCACTGTACTGTGTCTGCTGCTAATATAGACTGGTTGATAAAGAGATAGTATACTCGTAACTAGTATGTATGTATAAAGAAAGAAAAAAAAACCACGGTTAGGTGGTATATACAATTATGGACGGGCTGCCGAGTGCCGACACAGAGGTAGCCACAGCCGTGAACTACCGCACTGTACTGTGTCTGCTGCTAATATAGACTGGTTGATAAAGAGATAGTATACTACTAATATTATATATACTGGTGGTCAGGTCACTGGTCACTAGTCACACTGGCAGTGGCACTCCTGCAGCAAAAGTGTGCACTGTTTAATTTTAATATAATATTATGTACTCCTGGCTCCTGCTATAACCTATAACTGGCACTGCAGTAGTGCTCCCCAGTCTCCCCCACAATTATAAGCTGTGTGAGCTGAGCAGTCAGACAGATATATAATATATATAGATGATGCAGCACACTGGCCTGAGCCTGAGCAGTGCACACAGATATGGTATGTGACTGACTGAGTCACTGTGTGTATCGCTTTTTTCAGGCAGAGAACGGATATATTAAATAAACTGCACTGTGTGTCTGGTGGTCACTCACTATATAATATATTATGTACTCCTGGCTCCTGCTATAACCTATAACTGGCACTGCAGTAGTGCTCCCCAGTCTCCCCCACAATTATAAGCTGTGTGAGCTGAGCAGTCAGACAGATATATATAATATTATATATAGATAATAGATGATGCAGCACACTGGCCTGAGCCTGAGCAGTGCACACAGATATGGTATGTGACTGAGTCACTGTGTGCTGTGTATCGCTTTTTTCAGGCAGAGAACGGATTATAAATAAAACTGGTGGTCACTATCAGCAAAACTCTGCACTGTACTGAGTACTCCTAATGCTCCCCAAAATTAGTAAATCAAGTGTCTCTCTAATCTATTCTAAACGGAGAGGACGCCAGCCACGTCCTCTCCCTATCAATCTCAATGCACGTGTGAAAATGGCGGCGACGCGCGGCTCCTTATATAGAATCCGAGTCTCGCGATAGAATCCGAGCCTCGCGAGAATCCGACAGCGTCATGATGACGTTCGGGCGCGCTCGGGTTAACCGAGCAAGGCGGGAAGATCCGAGTCGCTCGGACCCGTGAAAAAAAACATGAAGTTCTGGCGGGTTCGGATTCAGAGAAACCGAACCCGCTCATCTCTATGTCATACCTCCCAACATGACCTCTCCAGGAGGACACAATGCTCTGCTCCTGCTCTTCCCTCTTACTGTATGATTATCATCACCTGTGCTGTACCCTAATACTGACCCAGTGCTCATACCTATGTCATACCTCCCAACATGACCTCTCCAGGAGGACACAATGCTCTGCTCCTGCTCTTCCCTCTTACTGTATGATTACCATCACCTGTGCTGTACCCCAATACTGACCCAGTGCTCATACCCATGTCATACCTCCCTACATGACTCTCTCCAGGAGGACACAATGCTCTGCTCCTGCTCTTCCCTCTTACTGTATGATTATCATCACCTGTGCTGTACCCTAATACTGACCCAGTGCTCATATCTATGTCATACCTCCCAACATGACCTCTCCAGGAGGACACAATGCTCTGCTCCTGATCTTCCCTCTTACTATATGATTACCATCACCTGTGCTGTACCCCAATACTGACCCAGTGCTCATACCTATGTCATACCTCCCAACATGACCTCTCCAGGAGGACACAATGCTCTGCTCCTGCTCTTCCCTCTTACTGTATGATTACCATCACCTGTGCTGTACCCCAATACTGACCCAGTGCTCATACCTATGTCATACCTCCCAACATGACCTCTCCAGGAGGACACAATGCTCTGCTCCTGCACTTCCCTCTTACTGTATGATTACCATCACCTGTACTGTACCCTAATACTGACCCAGTGCTCATACCCATGTCATACCTCCCAACATGACCTCTCCAGGAGGACACAATGCTCTGTTCCTGCTCTTCCCTCTTACTGTATGATTACCATCACCTGTGCTGTATCCTAATACTGACCCAGTGCTCATACCTATGTCATACCTCCCAACATGACCTCTCCAGGAGGACACAATGCTCTTCTCCTCCCTCTTACTGTATGATTACCATCACCTGTGCTGTACCCTAATACTGACCCAGTGCTCATACCTATGTCATACCTCCCAACATGACCTCTCCAGGAGGACACAATGCTCTGCTCCTGCTCTTCCCTCTTACTGTATGATTACCATCACCTGTGCTGTACCCTAATACTGACCCAGTGCTCATACCTATGTCATACCTCCCAACATGACCCTCTCCAGGAGAACACAATGCTCTGCTCCTGCTCTTCCCTCTTACTGTATGATTACCATCACCTGTGCTGTACCCTAATACTGACCCAGTGCTCATACCTATGTCATACCTCCCAACATGACCTCTCCAGGAGGACACAATGCTCTGCTCCTGCTCTTCCCTCTTACTGTATGATTACCATCACCTGTGCTGTACCCTAATACTGACCCAGTGCTCATACCTATGTCATACCTCCCAACATGACCTCTCCAGGAGGACACAATGCTCTGCTCCTTCACTTCCCTCTTACTGTATGATTACCATCACCTGTGCTGTACCCTAATACTGACCCAGTGCTCATACCTATGTCATACCTCCCAACATGACCTCTCCAGGAGGACACAATGCTCTGCTCCTTCACTTCCCTCTTACTGTATGATTACCATCACCTGTGCTGTACCCTAATACTGACCCAGTGCTCATACCTGTCATACCTCCCAACATGACCTCTCCAGGAGGACACAATGCTCTGCTCCTGCTCTTCCCTCTTACTGTATGATTACCATCACCTGTGCTGTACCCTAATACTGACCCAGTGCTCATACCTATGTCATACCTCCCAACATGACCTCTCCAGGAGGACACAATGCTCTGCTCCTGCTCTTCCCTCTTACTGTATGATTACCATCACCTGTGCTGTACCCCAATACTGACCCAGTGCTCATATCTATGTCATACCTCCCAACATGACCTCTCCAGGAGGACACAATGCTCTGCTCCTGCTCTTCCCTCTTACTGTATGATTACCATCACCTGTGCTGTACCCTAATACTGACCCAGTGCTCATACCTATGTCATACCTCCCAACATGACCCTCTCCAGGAGGACACAATGCTCTGCTCCTGCTCTTCCCTCTTACTGTATGATTACCATCACCTGTGCTGTACCCTAATACTGACCCAGTGCTCATACCTATGTCATACCTCCCAACATGACCCTCTCCAGGAGGACACAATGCTCTGTTCCTGGACTTCCCTTTTACTGTATGATTACCATCACCTGTGCTGTACCCTAATACTGACCCAGTGCTCATACCTATGTCATACCTCCCAACATGACCTCTCCAGGAGGACACAATGCTCTGCTCCTGCTCTTCCCTCTTACTGTATGATTACCATCACCTGTGCTGTACTCTAATACTGACCCAGTGCTCATACCTATGTCATACCTCCCAACATGACCCTCTCCAGGAGGACACAATGCTCTGCTCCTGCTCTTCCCTCTTACTGTATGATTACCATCACCTGTGCTGTACCCTAATACTGACCCAGTGCTCATACCTATGTCATACCTCCCAACATGACCCTCTCCAGGAGGACACAATGCTCTGCTCCTGCTCTTCCCTCTTACTGTATGATTACCATCACCTGTGCTGTACCCTAATACTGACCCAGTGCTCATACCTATGTCATACCTCCCAACATGACCTCTCCAGGAGGACACAATGCTCTGCTCCTTCACCTCCCTCTTACTGTATGATTACCATCACCTGTGCTGTACCCTAATACTGACCCAGTGCTCATACCTATGTCATACCTCCCAACATGACCTCTCCAGGAGGACACAATGCTCTGCTCCTGCTCTTCTCTCTTACTGTATGATTACCATCACCTGTGCTGTACCCTAATACTGACCCAGTGCTCATACCTATGTCATACCTCCCAACATGACCTCTCCAGGAGGACACAATGCTCTGCTCCTGCTCTTCCCTCTTACTGTATGATTACCATCACCTGTGCTGTACCCCAATACTGGCCCAGTGCTCATACCTATGTCATACCTCCCAACATGACCTCTCCAGGAGGACACAATGCTCTGCTCCTGCTCTTCCCTCTTACTATATGATTACCATCACCTGTGCTGTACCCTAATACTGACCCAGTGCTCCTACCTATGTCATACCTCCCAACATGACCCCATCCAGGAGGACACAATGCTCTGCTCCTGCATTCTCTCTTACTATATGATTACCATCACCTGTGCTGTACCCTAATACTGACCCAGTGCTCATACCTATGTCATACCTCCCAACATGACCCTCTCCAGGAGGACACAATGCTCTGCTCCTGCTATTCCCTCTTACTGTATGATTACCATCACCTGTGCTGTACCCTAATACTGACCCAGTGCTCATACCTATGTCACACCTCCCAACATGACCATCTTCAGGAGGACACAATGCTCTGCTCCTGCTCTTCCCTCTTACGGTATGATTACCATCACCTGTGCTGTACCCTAATACTGACCCAGTGCTCATACCTATGTCATACCTCCCAACATGACCTCTCCAGGAGGACACAATGCTCTGCTCCTGCTCTTCCCTCTTACTGTATGATTACCATCACCTGTGCTGTACCCCAATACTGACCCAGTGCTCATACCTATGTCATACCTCCCAATATGATGTAGCATGATGTATACTTGTAAAATGGTAGCATGAATAATATGTTTTATACATATAGTGTCAATTATAAAATATATGTTATATTATAATTAGGTTAAGTTATATTTTTTTTTAGTAAGTAAAGTTGAAAGACGTTACAATAATTTTTCCTGTGTTGGACTGGGACTGAGTGTTATATTATATCGGATGTGGGCTAGTGGTGGCTCGTGAGCAGAGAGAGAGCGAGGATCCCCAGAGGAGACCCGGATAGAGACGTCAGAAAAAAAAAGACGTTGGTGCCGGACAGTTAGTGCGGGCAGGAGAGAGCGAGTGCTGCGCTGCAGGAGGAGAGACACGGAGGAGGACGGAGGTGAGACAGCTGATTGCGGAGGGGTTATAGAGGAGTCGGTTACCGGACCGCAGAGAGCTGGGACGGTTTTAGTGTACCGAAAGAAGCTTGCAATCTTCGAGGAGGACCAGAAGTGTTGCTGGTCGGGGAGCTGGGGGAGCGGAGCGGAACTGACATCCGAGTGACAGCGCCACTGGGAGAGATGGATACACTGTGATAAGGTATCTCCTCAGATGCGTCACTTACCAGACCTCTGAAACGTTACTGTGTCTGAGAACCCATGGCTATGGGAAATTGATAGAGAGAAGCAACTTTATACTCAGGACCAACCATTATCATAAAGTAACCTTACTACCCGCACTTTTCCCCTCAGAGACACCTCAGAGACACTGAGTTATACAGAAGTGGCGGCATAACAGTCCTCTTGATTCCCCTCAGCCAGTAACCGCTATAAATATATATGCAATATCCTTTGTAACGGAGTACCGTAGGAGTACCATCTCCACTGATATAGATAAATTGTGGAGAGAAAATCCAGACAAATTCTCTTATAATTGCATAGAGAATGAACTATTATCTATATTGATGAAAACACACATATACTGTATATCTATATTCTCGATATAAACACTGCATCAGATTTCGTCATTTGGAGACACCATTTATGCTCCTTAAAAATTGCCGTCCTTTTCTCATAAAGTGTCTACTCACAATACAGGTTGAGTATCCCATATCCAAATATTCCGAAATACGGAATATTCCGAAATACGGACTTTTTTGAGTTAGAGTGAGATAGTGAAACCTTTGTTTTTTGATGGCTCAATGTAAACAAACTTTGTTTAATACACAGTTATTAATAATATTGTATTAAATGACCTTCAGGCTGTGTATATAAGGTATATATGAAACATAAATGAATTGTGTGAATGTAGACACACTTTGTTTAATGCACAAAGTTATAAAAAATATTGGCTAAAATTACCTTCAGGCTGTGTGTTTAAGGTGTATATGTAACATAAATGCATTCTGTGCTTAGATTTAGGTCCCATCACCATGATATCTCATTATGGTATGCAATTATTCCAAAATACGGAAAAATCCCATATCCAAAATACCTCTGGTCCCAAGCATTTTGGATAAGGGAGACTCAACCTGTATCTCCATAAAAACTTCAGTATTAAGTATATACAATGTAGTGAACTATATATATATATATATATATATATATATATATATATATATATATATAGATATATAGATATATAGATATATATAGATATAGATATATATATAGATATATATATATAGATATATATATATAGATATATAGATATAGATATATAGATATATATATAGATATATATATATATTTATATCTACTCCTCTAATTATCCCCCGAAGGACCTGTTACCCAGCTCCTAAAGAAAGATTCTCCTGACTGTGATATAATATTATTACTCCTAAAAGGAAGACAGCTGTAACAAATCTATTCACTAAGACCATAATGAAAATTGTAATCAGCTATTGAGATGTATTACACTATTGGAAGGATAAAGATCTAAAACCAGTGGATACCAGTATACTCAAGATCTGGACCAAGCCTTGTTATTAATATTCTTTCATATTAATCTTTCTACTGGCTATTATATTATTCAGCCTAGGAAAACGATATAAAAATACAGGACAATTATACTTCCCATAACAATTAAATGACTTCAGCATTCAGGAGGAACTAGACTCTATGCATCTACTAATTTGGGTTTCGTACATATATATGCATATATATATATATATATATATATATATATATATATATATATATATATATATCTATCGACTACATCAGTCCCCTCACGCATAGGGTTACTAATTGTGTGAATTATAATAATTGTTACAAGTATGTTGTATATCTGCTGAACATTTATCTAAGTATTAACGTAGTACATACTAGAGCGTACTTGTATAAGTATAGAGGTAATTGATTGATGTTTAAACTAAGTCTAATAAATTGTTAATATATTAAATATAAATTCAAAGTATTGTTTTATGGATATCTGATATAGTAAATATAATTGTAGAATTGTTTAAAGTTGTTGGCCTCTGTTATTTCATCAAAAGTACTGTGATACTTACCACGATCCTGGGAGAACGAAGATTTACTGCGTCAAAGGTAATCTGTAGGTAAAGTAAAAGAGTTATTATATTATAAAACAGTTATATACTACAAACTTAAGCAAACACTAGTTATTGCATTTGGGTATTCTCAAGTCTACCCGTTTTCACTCTGTTCAAATAAATTGTACAGGGCCCCGACTTGGGTGGAGGCACTCTAATTAAATATTACACATATATTCCCTGGTGAAGAGAGTTTAGGGCTACAATGACATGCTCCAGGAGGACACAATGCTCTGCTCCTGCTCTTCCCTCTTACTGTATGATCACCATCACCTGTGCTGTACCCTAATACTGACCCAGTACTCATACCTATGTCATACCTCCCAACATGACCCTCTCCAGGAGGACACAATGCTCTGCTCCTGCTCTTCCCTCTTACTGTATGATTACCATCACCTGTGCTGTACCCTAATACTGACCCAGTGCTCATACCTATGTCATACCTCCCAACATAACCTCTCCAGGAGGACACAATGCTCTGCTCCTGCTCTTCCCTCTTACTGTATGATTACCATCACCTGTGCTGTACCCCAATACTGACCCAGTGCTCATACCTATGTCATACCTCCCAACATGACCTCTCCAGGAGGACACAATGCTCTGCTCCTGCTCTTCTCTCTTACTGTATGATTACCATCACCTGTGCTGTACCCTAATACTGACCCAGTGCTCATACCTATGTCATACCTCCCAACATGACCTCTCCAGGAGGACACAATGCTCTGCTCCTGCTCTTCCCTCTTACTGTATGATTACCATCACCTGTGCTGTACCCTAATACTGACCCAGTGCTCATACCTATGTCATATCTCCCAACATGACCTCTCCAGGAGGACACAATGCTCTGCTCCTGCTCTTCCCTCTTACTGTATGATTACCATAACCTGTGCTGTACCCCAATACTGACCCAGTGCTCATACCTATGTCATACCTCCCAACATGACCTCTCCAGGAGGACACAATGCTCTGCTCCTGCTCTTCCCTCTTACTGTATGATTACCATCACCTGTGCTGTACCCTAATACTGACCCAGTGCTCATACCTATGTCATACCTCCTAACATGACCTCTCCAGGAGGACACAATGCTCTGCTCCTGCTCTTCCCTCTTACTGTATGATTACCATCACCTGTGCTGTACCCTAATACTGACCCAGTGCTCATACCTATGTCATACCTCCCAACATGACCTCTCCAGGAGGACACAATGCTCTGCTCCTGCTCTTCCCTCTTACTGTATGATTACCATCACCTGTGCTGTACCCTAATACTGACCCAGTGCTCATACCTATGTCATACCTCCCAACATGACCTCTCCAGGAGGACACAATGCTCTGCTCCTGCTCTTCCCTCTTACTGTATGATTACCATCACCTGTGCTGTACCCTAATACTGACCCAGTGCTCATACCTATGTCATACCTCCCAACATGACCTCTCCAGGAGGACACAATGCTCTGCTCCTGCTCTTCCCTCTTACTGTATGATTACCATCACCTGTGCTGTACCCTAATACTGACCCAGTGCTCATACCTATGTCATACCTCCCAACATGACCCTCTCCAGGAGGACACAATGCTCTGCTCCTGCTCTTCCCTCTTACTGTATGATTACCATCACCTGTGCTGTACCCTAATACTGACCCAGTGCTCAAACCTATGTTATACCTCCCAACATGACCTCTCCAGGAGGACACAATGCTCTGTTCCTGCACTTCCCTCTTACTGTATGATTACCATCACCTGTGCTGTACCCTAATACTGACCCAGTGCTCATACCTATGTCACACCTCCCAACATGACCTCTCCAGGAGGACACAATGCTCTGCTCCTGCTCTTCCCTCTTACTGTATGATTACCATCACCTGTGATGTACCCCAATACTGACCCAGTGCTCATACCTATGTCATACCTCCCAACATGACCTCTCCAGGAGGACACAATGCTCTGATCCTGCTCTTCCCTCTTACTGTATGATTACCATCACCTGTGCTGTACCCTAATACTGACCCAGTGCTCATACCTATGTCATACCTCCCAACATGACCTTTCCAGGAGGACACAATGCTCTGCTCCTGCTCTTCCCTCTTACGGTATGATTACCATCACCTGTGCTGTACCCTAATACTGACCCAGTGCTTATACCTATGTCATACCTCCCAACATAATCTCTTCAGGAGGACACAATGCTCTGCTCCTGCTCTTCCCTCTTACTGTATGATTACCATCACCTGTGCTGTACCCTAATACTGACCCAGTGCTCATACCTATGTCATACCTCCCAACATAATCTCTTCAGGAGGACACAATGCTCTGCTCTTCCCTCTTACTATATGATTACCATCACCTGTGCTGTACCCTAATACTGACCCAGTGCTCATACCTGTGTCATACCTCCCTACATGACCTCTCCAGGAGGACACAATGCTCTGCTCCTGCTCTTCCCTCTTACTGTATGATTACCATCACCTGTGCTGTACCCCAATACTGACCCAGTGCTCATACCTATGTCATACCTCCCAACATGACCTCTCCAGGAGGACACAATGCTCTGCTCCTGCTCTTCTCTCTTACTGTATGATTACCATCACCTGTGCTGTACCCTAATACTGACCCAGTGCTCATACCTATGTCATACCTCCCAACATGACCTCTCCAGGAGGACACAATGCTCTGCTCCTGCTCTTCCCTCTTACTGTATGATTACCATCACCTGTGCTGTACCCTAATACTGACCCAATGCTCATACCTATGTCATACCTCCCAACATGACCCTCTCCAGGAGGACATAATGCTCTGCACCTGCTCTTCCCTCTTACTGTATGATTACCATCACCTGTGCTGTACCCTAATACTGACCCAGTGCTCATACCTATACCTCCCAACATGACCCTCTCCAGGAGGACACAATGCTCTGCTCCTGCTCTTCCCTCTTACTGTATGATTACCATCACCTGTGCTGTACCCTAACACTGACCCAGTGCTCATACCTATATCATACCTCCCAACATGACCTCTCCAGTAGGACACAATGCTCTGCTACTGCTCTTCCCTCTTACTGTATGATTACCATCACCTGTACTGTACCCCAATACTGACCCAGTGCTCATACCTATGTCATACCTCCCAACATGACCTCTCCAGTAGGACACAATGTTCTGCTACTGCTCTTCCCTCTTACTGTATGATTACCATCACCTGTACTGTACCCTAATACTGACCAAGTGCTCATACCTATGTCATACCTCCCAACATGACCTCTCCAGTAGGACACAATGCTCTGCTACTGCTCTTCCCTCTTACTGTATGATTACCATCACCTGTACTGTACCCCAATACTGACCCAGTGCTCATACCTATGTCATACCTCCCAACATGACCCTCTCCAGGAGGACACAAAGCTCTGCTCCTGCTCTTCCCTCTTACTGTATGATTACCATCACCTGTGCTGTATCCTAATACTGACCCAGTGCTTATACCTATGTCATACCTCCCAACATGACCTCCCCAGGAGGACACAATGCTCTGCTCCTGCTCTTCCCTCTTACTGTATGATTACCATCACCTGTGCTGTACCCCAATACTGACCCAGTGCTCATATCTATGTCATACCTCCCAACATGACTTCTCCAGTAGGACACAATGCTCTGCTCCTGCTCTTCCCTCTTACTGTATGATTACCATCACCTGTGCTGTACCCTAATACTGACCCAGTGCTCATACCTATGTCACACCTCCCAACATGACCTCTCCAGGAGGACACAATGCTCTGCTCCTGCTCTTCCCTCTTACTGTATGATTACCATCACCTGTGATGTACCCCAATACTGACCCAGTGCTCATACCTATGTCATACCTCCCAACATGACCTCTCCAGGAGGACACAATGCTCTGATCCTGCTCTTCCCTCTTACTGTATGATTACCATCACCTGTGCTGTACCCTAATACTGACCCAGTGCTCATACCTATGTCATACCTCCCAACATGACCTTTCCAGGAGGACACAATGCTCTGCTCCTGCTCTTCCCTCTTACGGTATGATTACCATCACCTGTGCTGTACCCTAATACTGACCCAGTGCTTATACCTATGTCATACCTCCCAACATAATCTCTTCAGGAGGACACAATGCTCTGCTCCTGCTCTTCCCTCTTACTGTATGATTACCATCACCTGTGCTGTACCCTAATACTGACCCAGTGCTCATACCTATGTCATACCTCCCAACATAATCTCTTCAGGAGGACACAATGCTCTGCTCTTCCCTCTTACTATATGATTACCATCACCTGTGCTGTACCCTAATACTGACCCAGTGCTCATACCTGTGTCATACCTCCCTACATGACCTCTCCAGGAGGACACAATGCTCTGCTCCTGCTCTTCCCTCTTACTGTATGATTACCATCACCTGTGCTGTACCCCAATACTGACCCAGTGCTCATACCTATGTCATACCTCCCAACATGACCTCTCCAGGAGGACACAATGCTCTGCTCCTGCTCTTCTCTCTTACTGTATGATTACCATCACCTGTGCTGTACCCTAATACTGACCCAGTGCTCATACCTATGTCATACCTCCCAACATGACCTCTCCAGGAGGACACAATGCTCTGCTCCTGCTCTTCCCTCTTACTGTATGATTACCATCACCTGTGCTGTACCCTAATACTGACCCAATGCTCATACCTATGTCATACCTCCCAACATGACCCTCTCCAGGAGGACATAATGCTCTGCACCTGCTCTTCCCTCTTACTGTATGATTACCATCACCTGTGCTGTACCCTAATACTGACCCAGTGCTCATACCTATACCTCCCAACATGACCCTCTCCAGGAGGACACAATGCTCTGCTCCTGCTCTTCCCTCTTACTGTATGATTACCATCACCTGTGCTGTACCCTAACACTGACCCAGTGCTCATACCTATATCATACCTCCCAACATGACCTCTCCAGTAGGACACAATGCTCTGCTACTGCTCTTCCCTCTTACTGTATGATTACCATCACCTGTACTGTACCCCAATACTGACCCAGTGCTCATACCTATGTCATACCTCCCAACATGACCTCTCCAGTAGGACACAATGTTCTGCTACTGCTCTTCCCTCTTACTGTATGATTACCATCACCTGTACTGTACCCTAATACTGACCAAGTGCTCATACCTATGTCATACCTCCCAACATGACCTCTCCAGTAGGACACAATGCTCTGCTACTGCTCTTCCCTCTTACTGTATGATTACCATCACCTGTACTGTACCCCAATACTGACCCAGTGCTCATACCTATGTCATACCTCCCAACATGACCCTCTCCAGGAGGACACAATGCTCTGCTCCTGCTCTTCCCTCTTACTGTATGATTACCATCACCTGTGCTGTATCCTAATACTGACCCAGTGCTTATACCTATGTCATACCTCCCAACATGACCTCCCCAGGAGGACACAATGCTCTGCTCCTGCTCTTCCCTCTTACTGTATGATTACCATCACCTGTGCTGTACCCTAATACTGACCCAGTGCTCATACCTATGTCATACCTCCCAACATGACCTCTCCAGGAGGACACAATGCTCTGCTCCTGCTCTTCCCTCTTACTGTATGATTACCATCACCTGTGCTGTACCCCAATACTGACCCAGTGCTCATACCTATGTCATACCTCCCAACATGACCCTCTCCAGGAGGACACAATGCTCTGCTACTGCTCTTCACTATTACTGTATGATTACCATCACCTGTGCTGTACCCCAATACTGACCCAGTGCTCATACCTATGTCATACCTCCCAACATGACCTCTCCAGGAGGACACAATGCTCTGCTCCTGCTCTTCCCTCTTACTGTATGATTACCATCACCTGTGCTGTACCCCAATACTGACCCAGTGCTCATACCTATGTCATACCTCCCAACATGACCCTCTCCAGGAGGACACAATGCTCTGCTCCTGCTCTTCCCTCTTACTGTATGATTACCATCACCTGTGCTGTATCCTAATACTGACCCAGTGCTTATACCTATGTCATACCTCCCAACATGACCTCCCCAGGAGGACACAATGCTCTGCTCCTGCTCTTCCCTCTTACTGTATGATTACCATCACCTGTGCTGTACCCCAATACTGACCCAGTGCTCA
The DNA here is from genome assembly GCF_028390025.1 of Pseudophryne corroboree. NCBI lineage: Eukaryota > Metazoa > Chordata > Amphibia > Anura > Myobatrachidae > Pseudophryne > Pseudophryne corroboree. The sequence continues at coordinate 972,817 of NC_086451.1, forward strand.
TATCTATGTCATACCTCCCAACATGACCTCTCCAGGAGGGCACAATGCTCTGCTCCTGCTCTTCCCTCTTACTGTATGATTACCATCACCTGTGCTGTACCCTAATACTGACCCAGTGCTCATACCTATGTCATACCTCCCAACATGACCTCTCCAGGAGGACACAATGCTCTGCTCCTGCTCTTCCCTCTTACTGTATGATTACCATCACCTGTGCTGTACCCCAATACTGACCCAGTGCTCATACCCATGTCATACCTCCCTACATGACTCTCTCCAGGAGGACACAATGCTCTGCTCCTGCTCTTCCCTCTTACTGTATGATTATCATCACCTGTGCTGTACCCTAATACTGACCCAGTGCTCATACCTATGTCATACCTCCGAACATGACCTCTCCAGGAGGACACAATGCTCTGCTCCTGCTCTTCCCTCTTACTGTATGATTATCATCACCTGTGCTGTACCCTAATACTGACCCAGTGCTCATACCTATGTCATACCTCCCAACATGACCCTCTCCAGGAGGACACAATGCTCTGCTACTGCTCTTCCCTCTTACTGTATGATTACCATCACCTGTGCTGTACCCCAATACTGACCCAGTGCTCATACCTATGTCATACCTCCCAACATGACCCTCTCCAGGAGGACACAATGCTCTGCTCCTGCTCTTCCCTCTTACTGTATGATTACCATCACCTGTGCTGTACCCTAATACTGACCCAGTGCTCATACCTATGTCATACATCCCAACATGGCCTCTCCAGGAGGACACAATGCTCTGCTCCTGCTCTTCCCTCTTACTGTATGATTACCATCACCTGTGCTGTACCCTAATACTGACCCAGTGCTCATACCTATGTCATACCTCCCAACATGACCTTCTCCAGGAGGGACACAATGCTCTGCTCCTGCTCTTCCCTCTTACTGTATGATTACCATCACCTGTGCTGTGCCCTAATACTGACCCAGTGCTCATACCTATGTCATACCTCCCAACATGACCTCTCCAGGAGGACACAATGCTCTGCTCCTGCACTTCCCTCTTACTGTATGATTACCATCACCTGTGCTGTACCCTAATACTGACCAAGTGCTCATACCTATACCTCCCAACATGACCCTCTCCAGGAGGCCACAATGCTCTGCTCCTGTACTTTCCTCTTACTGTATGATTACCATCACCTGTGCTGTACCCTAATACTGACCCAGTGCTCATACCTATGTCATACCTCCCAACATGACCCTCTCCAGGAGGAAATAATGCTCTGCACCTGCTCTTCCCTCTTACTGTATGATTACCATCACCTGTGCTGTACCCTAATACTGACCCAGTGCTCATACCTATGTCATACCTCCCAACATGACCTCTCCAGGAGGGACACAATGCTCTGCTCTTGTACTTTCCTCTTACTGTATGATTACCATCACCTGTGCTGTACCCTAATACTGACCCAGTGCTCATACCTATGTCACACCTCCCAACATGACCTCTCCAGGAGGACACAATTCTCTGCTCCTGCTCTTCCCTCTTACTGTATGATTACCATCACCTGTGCTGTACCCTAACACTGACCCAGTGCTCATACCTATATCATACCTCCCAACATGACCTCTCCAGTAGGACACAATGCTCTGCTCCTGCTCTTCCCTCTTACTGTATGATTACCATCACCTGTGCTGTATCCTAATACTGACCCAGTGCTTATACCTATGTCATACCTCCCAACATGACCTCCCCAGGAGGACACAATGCTCTGCTCCTGCTCTTCCCTCTTACTGTATGATTACCATCACCTGTGCTGTACCCCAATACTGACCCAGTGCTCATACCTATGTCATACCTCCCAACATGACCTCTCCAGGAGGACACAATGCTCTGCTCCTGCTCTTCCCTCTTACTGTATGATTACCATCACCTGTGCTGTACCCTAATACTGACCCAGTGCTCATACCTATACCTCCCAACATGACCCTCTCCAGGAGGACACAATACTCTGCTCCTGTACTTTCCTCTTACTGTATGATTACCATCACCTGTGCTGTACCCTAATACTGACCCAGTGCTCATACCTATGTCATACCTCCCAACATGACCCTCTCCAGGAGGACATAATGCTCTGCACCTGCTCTTCCCTCTTACTGTATGATTACCATCACCTGTGCTGTACCCTAATACTGACCCAGTGCTCATACCTATGTCATACCTCCCAACATGACCTCTCCAGGAGGGACACAATGCTCTGCTCCTGTACTTTCCTCTTACTGTATGATTACCATCACCTGTGCTGTACCCTAATACTGACCCAGTGCTCATACCTATGTCATACCTCCCAACATGACCCTCTCCAGGAGGACATAATGCTCTGCACCTGCTCTTCCCTCTTACTGTATGATTACCATCACCTGTGCTGTACCCTAATACTGACCCAGTGCTCATACCTATACCTCCCAACATGACCCTCTCCAGGAGGACACAATGCTCTGCTCCTGCTCTTCCCTCTTACTGAATGAATACCATCACCTGTGCTGTACCCTAACACTGACCCAGTGCTCATACCTATGTCATACCTCCCAACATGACACTATCCAGGAGGACACAATGCTCTGCTCCTGCTCTTCCCTCTTACTGTATGATTACCATCACCTGTGCTGTATACTAATACTGACCCAGTGCTCATACCTATGTCATACCTCCCAACATGACCTCTCCAGGAGGACACAATGCTCTGCTCCTGCACTTCCCTCTTACTGTATGATTACCATCACCTGTGCTGTATACTAATACTGACCCAGTGCTCATACCTATGTCATACCTCCCAACATGACCCTCTCCAGGAGGACACAATGCTCTGCTCCTTCTCTTCCCTCTTACTGTATGATTACCATCACCTGTGCTGTACCCTAATACTGACCCAGTGCTCATACCCATGTCATACCTCCCAACATGACCTCTCCAGTAGGACACAATGCTCTGCTCCTGCTCTTCCCTCTTACTGTATGATTACCATCACCTGTGCTGTACCCTAATACTGACCCAGTGCTCATACCTATGTCATACCTCCCAACATGACCCTCTCCAGGAGGACATAATGCTCTGCACCTGCTCTTCCCTCTTACTGTATGATTACCATCACCTGTGCTGTACCCTAATACTGACCCAGTGCTCATACCTATGTCATACCTCCCAACATGACCTCTCCAGGAGTACACAATGCTCTGCTCCTGCACGTCTCTCTTACTGTATGATTACCATCACCTGTGCTGTACCCTAATACTGACCCAGTGCTCATACCTATGTCATACCTCCCAACATGACCTCTCCAGGAGGACACAATACTCTGCTCCTGCTCTTCCCTCTTACTGTATGATTACCATCACTTGTGCTGTACCCTAATACTGACCCAGTGCTCATACCTATGTCATACCTCCCAACATGATCTCTCCAGGAGGACACAATACTCTGCTCCTGCTCTTCCCTCTTACTGTATGATTACCATCACCTGTGCTGTACCCTAATACTGACCCAGTGCTCATACCTATGTCATACCTCCCAACATGACCTCTCCAGGAGGACACAATGCTCTGCTCCTGCTCTTCCCTCTTACTGTATGATTACCATCACCTGTGCTGTACCCTAATACTGACCCAGTGCTCATACCTATGTCATACCTCCCAACATGACCTCTCCAGGAGGACACAATGCTCTGCTCCTGCTCTTCCCTCTTACTGTATGATTACCATCACCTGTGCTGTACCCTAATACTGACCCAGTACTCATACCTATGTCATACCTCCCAACATGACCTCTCCAGGAGGACACAATGCTCTGCTCCTGCTCTTCCCTCTTACTGTATAATTACCATCACCTGTGCTGTACCCTAATACTGACCCAGTGCTCATACCTATGTCATACCTCCCAACATGACCTCTCCAGGAGGACACAATGCTCAGCTCCTGCTCTTCCCTCTTACTGTATGATTACCATCACCTGTGCTGTACCCTAATACTGACCCAGTGCTCATACCTATGTCATACCTCCCAACATGACCTCTCCAGGAGGACACAATGCTCTGCTCCTGCTCTTCCCTCTTACTGTATGATTACCATCACCTGTGCTGTACCCTAATACTGACCCAGTGCTCATACCTATGTCATACCTCCCAACATGACCTCTCCAGGAGGACACAATGCTCTGCTCCTGCTCTTCCCTCTTACTGTATGATTACCATCACCTGTGCTGTACCCTAATACTGACCCAGTGCTCATACCTATGTCATACCTCCCAACATTACCCTCTCCAGGAGGACACAATGCTCTGCTCCTGCTCTTCCCTCTTACTGTATGATTACCATCACCTGTGCTGTATCCTAATACTGACCCAGTGCTCATACCTATGTCATACCTCTCAACATGACCTCTCCAGGAGGGACACAATGCTCTGCTCCTGCTCTTCCCTCTTACTGTATGATTACCATCACCTGTGCTGTACCCTAATACTGTCCCACTTCTCATACCTATGTCATACCTCCCAACATGGCCTCTCCAGGAGGGACACAATGCTCTGCTCCTGCTCTTCCCTCTTACTGTATGATTAGCATCACCTGTGCTGTACCCTAATACTGACCCAGTGCTCATACCTATGTCATACCTCCCAACATGACCTCTCCAGGAGGACACAATGCTCTGCTCCTGCTCTTCCCTCTTACTGTATGATTACCATCACCTGTGCTGTGCCCCAATACTGACCCAGTGCTCATACCTATGTCATACCTCCCAACATGGCCTCTCCAGGAGGACACAATGCTCTGCTCCTGTACTTTCCTCTTACTGTATGTGGCCGGAGAGCCCCAGCCACGAGGGAAATGGCCGCCGCAGCACTGAAGGGGTTAACCCCTAGTGCCCGGCGCCATTTCAAAAGACAATGGGCGCTTGGCCCCAGATTTAAAAACATATTGTGGGCGCTAGGCGCCGTGTTTTATTAATGTTAAAAAATGTATTTTTAAATGTGCCGTGGTCCCGGACCCCTCCGGAGACCAGGGCAGTGAGGACAGCCCCCGGCGCGCTCAGCAGAGTGTGCGCGCTGGGGGAGAGGGCAGCCGCTGACCGCCGGAGTCCGGGAGCTCCGCTCCCGGCAGCGGTCGGTGCAGCCCCGGGCGCACTGGAGTGTGCGCGCCGGGGAGAAGGGAGAGCCACCGCTGGGGGCCGGGAGCTCTGCTCCCGGCGCCTCAGCCCGTCGGAGGTGGCCAGCCGCGGCAGCCGGGACGAACGTCCCGGGCTGCTGGGCAGCGAGGGGGGTGCGCCGCAGCCCCGGCTCCCCGCCGGACGCTGCAGCGAGGCTACAAGACAGGCGCCGCTCATGGGGGACCGGGCTAGCCGGCTCCCTAGCGGCGTGGGTGCAGTTAGGCTGATGAGTGCTGGGGTCCGGGAGCTACTCTCCCGGCGCCTCAGCGCTACAACAGAGCCAGAGTCACGGCGGCCGGGACAAGTGTCCCGGGCCGCCGGGCTTCAGTACAGGGGGGTGCGCCGCTGCGTGCGGCGAGGCCACAAAGCGAGTGCCCCACTGGGGGGACAGGGAGAGCCAGCTCCCTGTACCCCAGTGGCAGGCAGGCAGGCTGGAGGGTGGGGGAAGCCAGCCCCACACCTCCAGCACTGGGAGAGCCCTAGCAGCCAGGCTGCAGGGCTAGGGGAGCCAGCACAGACAGGGTCCTAGCAGCCAGGCTGCAGGACTAGGACAGTATTCCACAAACCAGACATTGTGTAAAATGTAGAAAGTACAGTGTGTTGTAAGGCACTGCAGTGCCTAGGTATGTGGAGCCTGTGCAGGCTCAGAGTGTATTTAAATGTATAACATGTACAGTGTGATTTAAATGTAATGTATTTAAAGGTAAATTGCACTTACTTGGTTGTGTGTCCCAGGAGGGGGGAATCCATGGCTGTGCAGGCTGATGGATTCTCCCAGACCTTTTCCCCAAAAACGGAATGCTTTCCCATCCAGCCTCACATTTCCAAGGGGCACAGGGAGAAAGAGAAGCAGCTCAGCTATGAAACAAGCTGAGTGGTTTCTTGGAGCTCCATGGAGATCACCCGTAGTGCCAAGAGACCTGGACCGGGGAGCCAGGCTGCCCAGCTCTGGAGCCCAAATCCAGGCTGCAGGCAGTGAGGTGGGTCCCGGGCAGGTTTCTGGAAGTCAGTTTAGGAGGGAAAACTTCCCCCCAGCCAGACTGAACGGCACCGGGGAGTATCCTGATTCTCCAAGATGGGAGAGGCAAAGGAGACCGACCACTCCCCACTGTCCATAGAGGACAATGTTAGCTGTGCATGAGACCAAAGCATGCACAGCTCATGGGTAAACGTTGATTGGTTGTGCACCACAGGGCGGGCTTACCCCCTGTGGTAAGGGGTCTTGGAGAGGGATAAAAGGAGGGCAGTTGGCCCATAGGAGAGTGTATTATTCCATCTTATTCTGCTGAAAACATCTGATTGTATGCTGTTACCCCTAGCAATAGGGAGGAGCCTTTTTAAAGGTTATTGAGCAATAAACATCCTTGCCTCAAGAAGACTGCTTCATCTTGTGACCAACAGGGTTAGGCCAAACCTAGCTCTGTTCTCCGGCTGTCCAGGGAAGCACCTAACGTCTCCAAGTTCCGCCAGCTACCGGTAGAGGCCTAGCAAGTGGCTAGTGGGGATTCGTCAGCACCACACAGCTGTGGTAAGGCAGTGCGTCGGCACATACAGAGCAGAACCGTGGTTCCAAACGCCACGGCAGGTTAGGAGTTTGGTGGTGGCAGCGAGAACCCGCCCACAGCGCAGTGGGTGGAGTCAGTAACAGGCGGTTACTGACGGTAAGCGGGAATCCCCTATGTGGTCAGGCCTCGTGTGGCTTGACCTTCCAATCTGTGCGCAGTCAACGGGACGCTAAAGCGGCGAGTGCTTTCGTACGGTACCGTCCTGTCACAGAAATTGGTGGCAGCAGTGGGATATTCCCAGGCGGCTTTTCATCACCCGATTGGAGAAGCCGAGTTACTCAGGAGAGGAGTAACTGCAGCGCAGGAGAACGCACAAGATGGCGGAATTCAGCGGAATGTCCAAGGAGGATCTGGAGATCGTATGCCAGGGGAAGGGTGTGGATATCCCTTCCAACGCGTCCAGAAGCGTCATGAAGGCGGCGCTCAGGAGCGTGGAGGAGTCTCATCGGGCGGAGGTGGAAAGCACTGACGGCGTCAGCATCGCAGAGGACGGCCCAACAGTGGACCTTCGTAAGGAACCGGTGAGAACCACAAGCCCCGCCCTCTCTCACAGCAGCAATGTTTCCCAGCAATCCCTAGCAGGGCCAGGATCCCAACGTCCCAGGGGGGGCGGCCCGGATACCCTAGCAGATCGTCTAGCGGAATTGGGGGAAAGGGCAACGGAGCAAGAACGCATGCTTGCCATTCGGATGTGGCATGCGGAGCGGGCATCACAGGCCGTGGTACCCCGGGAGCCGTTGTCAGCTGTTGTACACAGATCAGGACGAGTTTAGTTTGCCAAGTTTGCAGACAGTGATGGGGACATTGATGGACATTTACAAGTTTTTGAAAGGACTTGCAAACTACACGATCTACCCAAGTCGGAGTGGGTGAGACACCTTGTGCCCACTCTGCATGGAGAGGCCTTGGAGGCCTATCGAGGAGTGGCGACGGAGGACTGTGGGAACTACGACGAAGTCGCGAAGGCCCTCCTCCAGCGATTCTTCATCACTCCAGAGTCTTACAGGAAGAAGTTCAGAGACTTGCCCAAGAATCCAAGCAGCACCCATGAGCAGTTCGCCACCCAGCTGCGGCAGTACGTGGTGAAGTGGGTGAAGGATTCGGAAGCCACTACGTGGGACGCACTGATCGACCTGATCTGCAGGGAGCAGTTCTACCGCAGGTGCGCCCAAGAAGTGAAGGAGTGGGTGCTAGATCGGGAGCCACCCAGCTTAAAAATGGCTGCCCAATTAGCCGACAAATATGTGGCAATTCGGCCACGGGGGCAGAAGCGCCCCGCCAGCAGCCAGCTCCAACAGACTGTACCACCAAGGGGACCACCCTCTTCAGCTCATCACCCCCAAAGACAAGCATCTTCCAACCCGGGTGCTCTTGGCCAGCAACCGCACCGCAGCGTCCCTGCAACTGATCAGAGATCATCGGTGCCACGACTGGAGAAGAAGTGCTACGGCTGTGGGAAAATCGGACATCTGAGGATGAACTGTCCTGCATCCCAAGCACCCCAGACTCGTGCCCCAAATCCGAGTGCTGGAGCCCGGATCGCTTGTTTGTCGAGAGGAGATGAGCCTACAGAGACTGTTCCCCCTCCAGTCAGTCCGATGGAGTGTGGCGAGAGACAGGTGCACTCTGCGGAGAGAGTCACCTGCATGGCCAAACAGCCCCTACACAACATGTGGAGGCACCTGCAGCCAGTCCACGTGGGACCCCTGCAGGGAGAAGGCCTAAGAGACTCTGGGGCCTCAATCACTGTGGTGAGCCCCCACCTTATAGATCCTGCTGCAGTATTGCAGGGTCGCACTGCTACGCAGTGCCGTTTCTAGGGGCGGGCGAGCCGTGCAACTGCACGGGGCGCCCGCCGCGGCACTTAGTTACTCCTTCTTGCCTCTCCCGAGCGCTCCTGCTCGGGGGGCGGAGTTTCGCGGAATGACGCGTTGCGTCGTGACGTCACGACGCAAACGCGTCATTCCGCAAAGCCCCGCCCCCCGAGCAGGAGCGCTCGGGAGAGGCAAGAAGGAGAAGCAAGAAGGAGGAGGCGGCCGGCGCGGGACGTGAGGCGGCGGGACCGAAGAGCGGGAAGACGTAAGTATTCTCTCTCCCCCTTCCTTCTCCTCAGCTTGAAACCTGCCTGCCGCACTGTGTAATATGGGGGCACCTGCCTATGGGGATACCTGCCTGCCACACTGTGTAATATGGGGGCACCTGCCTATGGGGATACCTGCCTGCCACACTGTGTAATATGGGGGCACCTGCCTATGGGGATACCTGCCTGCCACACTGTGTAATATGGGGGCACCTGCCTATGGGGATACCTGCCTGCCACACTGTGTAATATGGGGGCACCTGCCTATGGGGATACCTGCCTGCCACACTGTGTAATATGGGGGCACCTGCCTATGGGGATACCTGCCTGCCACACTGTGTAATATGGGGGCACCTGCCTGCGTACTGTGTAATATGGGGGCACCTGCCTGCGTACTGTGCAATATGGGGGAACCTGCCTGCGTACTGTGTAATATGGGGGCGCCTGCGTACTGTGTAATATGGGGGCACCTGCCTGCGTACTGTGCAATATGGGGGAACCTGCCTGCGTACTGTGTAATATGGGGGCGCCTGCGTACTGTGTAATATGGGGGCACCTGCCTGCGTACTGTGTAATATGGGGGCACCTGCCTGCGTACTGTGTAATATGGGGGCATCTGCATGCGTACTGTGTAATATGGGGGCACCTACCTGCGTACTGTGTAATATGGGGGCACCTACCTGCGTACTGTGTAATATGGGGGCATCTGCCTGCGTACTGTGTAATATGGGGGCATCTGCCTGCGTACTGTGTAAAATGGGGATATCTGCCTGCTGTGCTGTGTAAAATGGGGATATCTGCCTGCCGCGCTGTGTAAAATGGGGATACCTGCCTGCTGCACTTTGTAAAATGGGGATACCTGCCTGCGTACTGTGTAAAATGGGGGCACCTGCCTGCGTACTGTGTAAAATGGGGATACCAGCCTTCCGTGCTGTGTAAAATGGGGACACCTGCCTGCCGCGCTGTGTAAAATGGGGACACCTGCCTGCCGCGCTGTGTAAAATGGGGACACCTGCCTGCCGCGCTGTGTAATATGGGGACACTTGCCTGCTGTAATGTGTAAAAAGGGGACATTTTTATTTTTTTCCGTACTGTGGTGGGTGTGATGATATCAGATGAGGCCATGCCCACTTTAATGAGACCACGCCCATTTTAATCAGGCCACACACCCTTGTCGGGAGCGCGCGCATGCTTTTTCTTTTTATGGCTATATGGGGGGGCACACTTTTTTTTTTTTTAGAGCAATAGGGGGGGGGGGGGGGCGCATTTTGAAATCTCGCACTGGGAGCCAAATTGTCTAGAAACGGCCCTGCTGCTACGGTCACCCTGGCAGAAGGAACAGAGAAAGCGGTTCCCATGGCAAGAGTCTACCTGGACTGGGGAGCTGGACCAGAGTTGCGAGAAGTTGCCGTCATGGATGGTCTCCCAACTGATGTGGTCCTAGGAAATGATCTGGGTGGTGGGATCGTCACTACGTTTGTTGGCGCCATTCCCCGGAGTCAAGTTCCAAACCCACCGTTGACATCAGCTACTCCAGCACAGCCCAGCCCAGAGGAAAAGACTACAGCTGCTAGACAACTGCCAGCACAGCCAACCACAGCATCAACCAGCCCAGAGGAAAAGATTACAGCGGCTAGATCGGCACATCGACCCCGCATGCCTTTTGCCTCTGGTATGCCCACGTCCACTAGCAACGCAGAGGATGTCGGTTCCGGCTCGTTTGATCCTGTGGGGGTGCCCAATGATGCTCCTGACCCAAGTGGTTTGCCAACTCCGGCGGTGAGTATGAGAAACCACACTGATTTTTCCATGACTGACCCCTACCAGACTGACCCTAGTAGTCCCCACCTAGAACCCCCTGTAGAGTGTCCCAATTTAGTAGAGATTGAGGGCCACAGGAAGGAGTTTAGGGAGGCTCAACTCTCTGACCCATCCCCGAAAGGCATGAGGCGCCACTCTGGCAGCGGCCTTGTCAGGGTTGGGGCAGGAAGTTTGACCTGGCGGGAAGGGTTAAGGTACAGGGTAGACAGGAAAGTGGGAGGGGATAGACCAGATAGGGAATGTGTCCAACTGGTCCCCTCAGGGAACATTCCTGCGCAACCAGTGTCGGTTGCCAGCGAAACCCCTTTGGACAGTAACCCGGAGACAGACCGTACCCTGAAGTGCCTGACACAGTGCTTACCCTGGTCTGGAATGTCGGATGACGCCCAGACCAACTGTAAGGCTGGTGCCATGCATTGGCAGCCGGGGCACTCCAGCGGTTGTGTTGTCTCTGGGCCTCTGCCCATAGGAGAACCCTTGCAGCAAGTTGCTGTGGACATAGCAGGTCCCCTGCCCGTGCGCAGTAGATCGGGGAAGACACGCAGCCTCCCTGTAGTGGATGCCACACAAGATCCAGAGGCTGGTGGTCTGGCCGCCATCCCTGTGGCACAGGTAGCGGACGAGGAGGAAGGAGTAGGCCTAGGTGACAGGGTAGGTTTCCCGAGTCATAGGTCGACGGAGGAGGATTGGAGGGCAGGTCTGACAGTTAGGGCAGACAGTTGCCAGATAGGTATGACGGAGGTGCAGTGCCTGGGGCACCATGTGGGAGGAGACAGGGGTAGGCCCAAACCAGAGGGGGTGGAGGCAACCAGAGGCTGTCCCCGACCCACATCACCCAGATCGGTACTGACCTTAGAACCTGTAAGGCCCTACGGACACGTTGTCATTGACTTTAGTCCTGTAGTGAACCCCTTGACAGAGATGGCTAGGAAGGGCATTCCCAAGTCAGTGGACTTTGCACCCGCTTGCGAGTTGGCATTCCAGTCATTGAAGGAGGCTCGGGTACCCGCTCCAGTACTGATGGCGTACATTCTTGACCAGGACTGTGTGTTACGAACTATTGCGCCACTGCACGGACTGGTAGCAGTACCGAGCCAGAAAGAGCCATATGGGCAGGAGCACCCTGTGGCCTGGTTGAGCAGTATACTGCTATTGTGGGAGGTGGGGTATGCCACAATTGGGACACCGTGGGTGGCACTTGTTTGTAACCGGCCCCCCACCGTGGTGACTTACCACCTACCTGTTAGGTGGCTGCAACCTACCTTGGGGAAATTGGACAGACTTTTGTGGTGGAGCCTTGAACTTGGACTTCAGGTGGACTATTTGAACATTGTGCACCCACGAAGAGAGGCCCACTACACTATGGATGAACTGTCTAGGCCAGAGCCTACACCCCCCAGGTAGCATCCCCTTCACCCCAACGGACTGCGGGACCAGGACCCAAATCGTTGGGACATGGGTCCCTGGTTGACCCGCTTGAATGGGGGGGGAGGAGTGTGGCCGGAGAGCCCCAGCCACGAGGGAAATGGCCGCCGCAGCACTGAAGGGGTTAACCCCTAGTGCCCGGCGCCATTTCAAAAGACAATGGGCGCTTGGCGCCAGATTTAAAAACATATTGTGGGCGCTAGGCGCCGTGTTTTATTAATGTTAAAAAATGTATTTTTAAATGTGCCGTGGTCCCGGACCCCTCCGGAGACCACGGCAGTGAGGACAGCCCCCGGCGCGCTCAGCAGAGTGTGCGCGCCGGGGGAGAGGGCAGCCGCTGACCGCCGGAGTCCGGGAGCTCCGCTCCCGGCAGCGGTCGGTGCAGCCCCGGGCGCACTGGAGTGTGCGCGCCGGGGAGAAGGGAGAGCCACTGCTGGGGGCCGGGAGCTCTGCTCCCGGCGCCTCAGCCCGTCGGAGGTGGCCAGCCGCGGCAGCCGGGACGAACGTCCCGGGCTGCTGGGCAGCGAGGGGGGTGCGCCGCAGCCCCGGCTCCCCGCCGGACGCTGCGGCGAGGCTACAAGACAGGCACCGCTCATGGGGGACCGGGCTAGCCGGCTCCCTAGCGGCGTGGGTGCAGTTAGGCTGATGAGCGCTGGGGTACGGGAGCTACGCTCCCGGCGCCTCAGCGCTACAACAGAGCCAGAGTCACGGCGGCCGGGACAAGTGTCCCGGGCCGCCGGGCTTCAGTACAGGGGGGTGCGCCGCTGCGTGCAGCGAGGCCACAAAGCGAGTGCCCCACTGGGGGGACAGGGAGAGCCAGCTCCCTGGACCCCAGTGGCAGGCAGGCAGGCTGGAGGGTGGGGGAAGCCAGCCCCATACCTCCAGCACTGGGAGAGCCCTAGCAGCCAGGCTGCAGGGCTAGGGGAGCCAGCACAGACAGGGTCCTAGCAGCCAGGCTGCAGGACTAGGACAGTATTCCACAAACCAGACATTGTGTAAAATGTAGAAAGTACAGTGTGTTGTAAGGCACTGCAGTGCCTAGGTATGTGGAGCCTGTGCAGGCTCAGAGTGTATTTAAATGTATAACATGTACAGTGTGATTTAAATGTAATGTATTTAAAGGTAAATTGCACTTACTTGGTTGTGTGTCCCAGGAGGGGGGAATCCATGGCTGTGCAGGCTGATGGATTCTCCCAGACCTTTTCCCCAAAAACGGAATGCTTTCCCATCCAGCCTCACATTTCCAAGGGGCACAGGGAGAAAGAGAAGCAGCTCAGCTATGAAACAAGCTGAGTGGTTTCTTGGAGCTCCATGGAGATCACCCGTAGTGCCAAGAGACCTGGACCGGGGAGCCAGGCTGCCCAGCTCTGGAGCCCAAATCCAGGCTGCAGGCAGTGAGGTGGGTCCCGGGCAGGTTTCTGGAAGTCAGATTTAGGAGGGAAAACTTCCCCCAGCCAGACTGAACGGCACCGGGGAGTATCCTGATTCTCCAAGATGGGAGAGTCAAAGGAGACCGACCACTCCCCACTGTCCATAGAGGACAATGTTAGCTGTGCATGTGACCAAGGCATGCACAGCTCATGGGTAAACGTTGATTGGTTGTGCACCACAGGGCGGGCTTACCCCCTGTGGTAAGGGGTCTTGGAGAGGGATAAAAGGAGGGCAGTTGGCCCATAGGAGAGTGTATTATTCCATCTTATTCTGCTGAAAACATCTGATTGTATGCTGTTACCCCTAGCAATAGGGAGGAGCCTTTTTAAAGGTTATTGAGCAATAAACATCCTTGCCTCAAGAAGACTGCTTCATCTTGACAATGCTAAATTCCTTTGTCGTATAAACAACCCTTTATGAAGTCTAAGAACACTGTACGCTGTTTGCTTAAGAAGTACCGTAAGGGTACGCTATCTGCGTAACGATCGCTCAGCCGTAGGCGAGACGCTCAAGCGTCACGTTCGCTCGCGGCCCAGTGATCACAGGACACGTTATTGGCTATGACTAGAGTAATGATTCGCTATGGCGTAGCTTTCGCTCGAGACCACGAGGAGATCACCAGCGGTGCAGACGCTCACAATGCTATACCTTTATGTCTAGACCTTATACTAATGAAATACACAGAATATCTTAATGTGAATACAGGGTGTAAGTGCAACCTTGTGTAACCCGACTAACTACAAAGCTGCTTGAGCGTTACCGACGCTCAAGTGAACACTTAACACTATAGAAAATACACAGATACTGATTTAGGGTCCAAAGCCTATTAACTGTATTATATCTAATATACTTGTAAAAAGGGGATAACAGTACAAGTGATACACTACAATATAACAGAGACTTCCTAACCACAGAACTAAACAACAAATACAAAAAGACAATACTACTCTGACCTAAATGCAATACAATACAATGCTATAATACTATGAGAGATATAAGAGAAAAGAGGAGAGAGAGAGAGAGACGGAGAGAGATGAGAGAAATTGGCTCACAGAAAGACAATGATTACGGAGAGAAAACTTACGCACAAAGGGTATGGTCGCATGCGCCTCGATATCCAGCTCCCGGCTATCAGCAGATAACCGTTGATGAGAGAGTGAAGTTGGATATGGTCGGCCTGCCTATTTATGCCCCACACACAATGCAATCTCATAGTCCCTACAATCCCATTGTCCATTGGATGAAGGAATTCGACCCTGTATCACAACAAAAGGTCATAGGGTGATTCATACAGGTGGGCTGTGACGATTTCCAACAGCTCAGGTGGGTGGGAAACTAGGTTTCCCGCCGCATACCTGAGTATGAGTAAATAATAGAAATGGACATAAACTTCTTATGTCCATAACTATTCGCACGAGCGATTAATACGCTCCAAACCAACACCGGAATATTACTAATTAAATACTCTTCCGATGGGTACCAAACACTGCTGTATGATTCCTGTTAGACCCTTCGTACAATACAAAGAGGGATTCCTTTAAACAGGGACCTTCTATATTAACCAAACTTTCAGAAACTATCAAAGGGATCATGATCTATAAACCACATTAATTGTGAAAATATGTAACGAATGGGTCGCACGCTACGACTACATAAACTCTACCGTAAATACGCATACCGCGCCTGCGAGTGCACGCTATTGCGGGTATGCGCCTCCACGGGAGAGCGTACGCATGCGCAGCGCGGACCAGTGTGCGGTGCAAATATGGCAACGTGCATAGAGACATTTTTCTGACTTTGACAATCTTGTGACCAACAGGGTTAGGCCAAACCTAGCTCCGTTCTCCGGCTGTCCAGGGAAGCACCTAACGTCTCCAAGTTCCGCCTTCCGCCAGCTACCGGTAGAGGCATAGCTAATGGCTAGAGGGGATTCGTCAACACCACACAGCTGTGGTAAGGCAGTGCGTCGGCACATACAGAGCAGAACCGTGGTTCCAAACGCCACGGCAGGTTAGGAGTTTGGTGGTGGCAGCGAGAACCCGCCCACAGCACAGTGGGTGGAGTCAGTAACAGGCGGTTACTGACGGTAAGCGGGAATCCCCTATGTGGTCAGGCCTCGTGTGGCTTGACCTTCCAATCTGTGCGCAGTCAACGGGACGCGAAAGCGGCGAGTGCTTTCGTACGGTACCGTCCTGTAACACTGTATGATTACCATCACCTGTGTTGTACCCTAATACTGACCAAGTGCTCATACCTATGTCATACCTCCCAACATGACCCTCTCCAGGAGGACATAATGCTCTGCACCTGCTCTTCCCTCTTACTGTATGATTACCATCACCTGTGCTGTACCCTAATACTGACCCAGTGTTCATACCTATACCTCCCAACATGACCCTCTCCAGGAGGACACAATGCTCTGCTCCTGCTCTTCCCTCTTACTGTATGATTACCATCACCTGTGCTGTACCCTAATACTGACCCAGTGCTCATACCTCTGTCATACCTCCCAACATGACCTCTCCAGGAGGACACAATGCTCTGCTCCTGCTCTTCTCTCTTACTGTATGATTATCATCACCTGTGCTGTACCCCAATACTGACCCAGTACTCATACCTATGTCATACCTCCCAACATGACCCTCTCCAGGAGGACACAATGCTCTGCTCCTGCTCTTCCCTCTTACTGTATGATCACCATCACCTGTGCTGTACCCTAATACTGACCCAGTGCTCATACCTATGTCATACCTCCCAACATGACCTCTCCAGGAGGACACAATGCTCTGCTCCTGCTCTTCCCTCTTACTGTATGATTACCATCACCTGTGCTGTACCCTAATACTGACCCAGTGCTCATACCTCTGTCATACCTCCCAACATGACCTCTCCAGGAGGACACAATGCTCTGCTCCTGCTCTTCCCTCTTACTATATGATTATCATCACCTGTGCTGTACCCCAATACTGACCCAGTGCTCATACCTATGTCATACCTCCCAACATGACCTCTCCAGGAGGACACAATGCTCTGCTCCTGCTCTTCCCTCTTACTGTATAATTACCATTACCTGTGCTGTACCCCAATACTGACCCAGTGCTCATGCCTATGTCATACCTCCCAACAAGACCTCTCCAGGAGGACACAATGCTCTGCTCCTGCTTTTCCCTCTTACTGTATGATTACCATCACCTGTGCTGTACCACAATACTGAACCAGTGCTTATACCTATGTCATACCTCCCAACATGACCTCTCCAGGAGGACACAATGCTCTGCTCCTGCACTTCCCTCTTACTGTATGATTACCATCACCTGTGCTGTACCCTAATACTGACCCAGTGCTCATACCTATGTCATACCTCCCAAAATGACCTCTCCAGGAGGGACACAATGCTCTGCTCCTGCACTTACCTTACTGTATGATTACCATCACCTGTGCTGTACCCCAATACTGACCCAGTGCTCATACCTATGTCATACCTCCCAACATGACCTCTCCAGGAGGACACAATGCTCTGCTCCTGCTCTTCCCTCTTACTGTATGATTACCATCACCTGTGCTGTACCCTAATACTGTCCCAGTGCTCATACCTATGTCATACCTCCCAACATGGCCTCTCCAGGAGGACACAATGCTCTGCTCCTGTACTTTCCTCTTACTGTATGATTACCATCACCTGTGTTGTACCCCAATACTGACCAAGTGCTCATACCTATGTCATACCTCCCAACATGACCCTCTCCAGGAGGACATAATGCTCTGCACCTGCTCTTCCCTCTTACTGTATGATTACCATCACCTGTACTGTACCCTAATACTGACCCAGTGCTCATACCTATGTCATACCTCCCAACATGGCCTCTCCAGGAGGACACAATGCTCTGCTCCTGCTCTTCCCTCTTACTGTATGATTACCATCACCTGTGCTGTACCCCAGTACTGACCCAGTGCTCATACCTATGTCATACCTCCCAACATGACCTCTCCAGGAGGACACAATGCTCTGCTCCTGCTCTTCCCTCTTACTGTATGATTACCATCACCTATGCTGTACCCTAATACTGACCCAGTGCTCATACCTATGTCATACCTCCCAAAATGACCTCTCCAGGAGGGACACAATGCTCTGCTCCTGCACTTACCTTACTGTATGATTACCATCACCTGTGCTGTACCTCAATACTGACCCAGTGCTCATACCTATGTCACACCTCCCAACATGACCTCTCCAGGAGGACACAATGCTCTGCTCCTGCTCTTCCCTCTTACTGTATGATTACCATCACCTGTGCTGTACCCTAATACTGTCCCAGTGCTCATACCTATGTCATACCTCCCAACATGGCCTCTCCAGGAGGACACAATGCTCTGCTCCTGTACTTTCCTCTTACTGTATGATTACCATCACCTGTGTTGTACCCTAATACTGACCAAGTGCTCATACCTATGTCATACCTCCCAACATGACCCTCTCCAGGAGGACATAATGCTCTGCACCTGCTCTTCCCTCTTACTGTATGATTACCATCACCTGTACTGTACCCTAATACTGACCCAGTGCTCATACCTATGTCATACCTCCCAACATGGCCTCTCCAGGAGGACACAATGCTCTGCTCCTGCTCTTCCCTCTTACTGTATGATTACCATCACCTGTGCTGTACCCCAGTACTGACCCAGTGCTCATACCTATGTCATACCTCCCAACATGACCTCTCCAGGAGGACACAATGCTCTGCTCCTGCTCTTCCCTCTTACTGTATGATTACCATCACCTATGCTGTACCCTAATACTGACCCAGTGCTCATACCTATGTCATACCTCCCAACATGACCTCTCCAGGAGGACACAATGCTCTGCTCCTGCTCTTCCCTCTTACTGTATGATTACCATCACCTATGCTGTACCCTAATACTGACCCAGTGCTCATACCTATGTCATATCTCCCGACATGACCCTCTCCAGGAGGACACAATGCTCTGCTCCTGCTCTTCCCTCTTACTGTACGATTACCATCACCTGTGCTGTACCACAATACTGATCCAGTGCTTATACCTATGTCATACCTCCCAACATGACCTCTCCAGGAGGACACAATGCTCTGCTCTTCCCTCTTACTGTATGATTACCATCACCTGTGCTGTACCCCAATACTGACCCAGTGCTCATACCTATGTCATACCTCCCAACATGACCTCTCCAGGAGGACACAATGCTCTGCTCCTGCTCTTCCCTCTTACTGTATGATTACCATCACCTGTGCTGTACCCTAATACTGACCCAGTACTCATACCTATGTCATACCTCCCAACATGACCTCTCCAGGAGGACACAATGCTCTGCTCCTGCTCTTCCCTCTTACTGTATGATTACCATCACCTGTGCTGTACCCCAATACTGACCCAGTGCTCATACCTATGTCATAGCTCCCAACATGACCCTCTCCAGGAGGACACAATGCTCTGCTCCTGCTCTTCCCTCTTACTGTATGATTACCATCACCTGTGCTGTACCCCAATACTGACCCAGTGCTCATACCTATGTCATACCTCCCAACATGACCTCTCCAGGAGGACACAATGCTCTGCTCCTGCTCTTCCCTCTTACTGTATGATTACCATCACCTGTGCTGTACCCTAATACTGACCCAGTGTTCATACCTATGTCATACCTCCCAACATGACATCTCCAGGAGGACACAATGATCTGCTCCTGCTCTTCCCTCTTACTGTATGATTACCATCACCTGTGCTGTACCCTAATACTGACCCAGTGCTCATACCTATGTCATACCTCCCAACATGACCTCTCCAGGAGGACACAATGCTTTGCTCCTGTACTCCCCTCCTGTCATACCTCCCAACATGACCTGAGGACAATAACTGGTACAGAACACCATATAACTGGAAGTAACAGGGCAATATCTGGTAAAGAACACCATATAGCTGTGAGTAACAGGGCAATAACTGGTACAGAACACCATATAGCTGGGAGTAACAGGGCAATAACTGGTACAGAACACCATATAGCTGGGAGTAACAGGGCAATAACTGGTACAGAACACCATATAGCTGGGAGTAACAGGGCAATAACTGGTACAGACACCATAAAGCTGGGTGTAACAGGGCAATAACTGGTACAGACACCATATAGCTGGGTGTAACAGGGCAATAACTGGTACAAACAACATATAGCTGGGAGTAACAGGGCAATAACTGGTACAGAACACCATATAGCTGGGAGTAACAGGGCAATAACTTGTACAGACACCATATAGCTGGGAGTAACAGGGCAATAACTGGTACAGAACACCATATAGCTGGGAGTAACAGGGCAATAACTTGTACAGACACCATATAGCTGGGAGTTACAGGATAATAACTGGTACAGACACCATATAGCTGGGGGTAACAGGATAATAACTGGTACAGAACACCATATAGCTGGTAGTAACAGGGCAATAACAGGTACATGACACCATAAAGCTGGGAGTAACAGGGCAATAACTGGTACAGAACACCATATAGCTGGGAGTAACAGGGCAATAACTGGTACAGAACACCATATAGCTGGGAGTAAAAGGACAATAACTGGTACAGAACACCATATAGCTGGGAGTAACAGGGCAATAACTGGTACAGGACACCATATAGCTGGGAGTAACAGGGCAATAACTTGTACAGACAACATATAGCTGGGAGTAACAGGGCAATAACTGGTACAGAACACCATATAGCTGGGAGTAACAGGGCAATAACTGGTACAGAACACCATATAGCTGGGAGTAACAGGGCAATAACTGGTACAGAACACCATATAGCTGGGAGTAACAGGGCAATAACTGGTACAGAACACCATATAGCTGGGAGTAACAGGGCAATAACTGGTACAGACACCATAAAGCTGGGTGTAACAGGGCAATAACTGGTACAGACACCATATAGCTGGGTGTAACAGGGCAATAACTGGTACAAACAACATATAGCTGGGAGTAACAGGGCAATAACTGGTACAGAACACCATATAGCTGGGAGTAACAGGGCAATAACTTGTACAGAACACCATATAGCTGGGAGTAACAGGGCAATAACTTGTACAGACACCATATAGCTGGGAGTTACAGGATAATAACTGGTACAGACACCATATAGCTGGGGGTAACAGGATAATAACTGGTACAGAACACCATATAGCTGGTAGTAACAGGGCAATAACAGGTACATGACACCATAAAGCTGGGAGTAACAGGGCAATAACTGGTACAGAACACCATATAGCTGGGAGTAACAGGGCAATAACTGGTACAGAACACCATATAGCTGGGAGTAAAAGGACAATAACTGGTACAGAACACCATATAGCTGGGAGTAACAGGGCAATAACTGGTACAGGACACCATATAGCTGGGAGTAACAGGGCAATAACTTGTACAGACAACATATAGCTGGGAGTAACAGGGCAATAACTGGTACAGAACACCATATAGCTGGGAGTAACAGGGCAATAACTTGTACAGACACCATATAGCTGGGAGTTACAGGATAATAACTGGTACAGACACCATATAGCTGGGGGTAACAGGATAATAACTGGTACAGAACACCATATAGCTGGTAGTAACAGGGCAATAACAGGTACATGACACCATAAAGCTGGGAGTAACAGGGCAATAACTGGTACAGAACACCATATAGCTGGGAGTAACAGGGCAATAACTGGTACAGAACACCATATAGCTGGGAGTAAAAGGACAATAACTGGTACAGAACACCATATAGCTGGGAGTAACAGGGCAATAACTTGTACAGACAACATATAGCTGGGAGTAACAGGGCAATAACTGGTACAGAACACCATATAGCTGGGAGTAACAGGGCAATAACTTGTACAGACACCATATAGCTGGGAGTTACAGGATAATAACTGGTACAGACACCATATAGCTGGGGGTAACAGGATAATAACTGGTACAGAACACCATATAGCTGGTAGTAACAGGGCAATAACAGGTACATGACACCATAAAGCTGGGAGTAACAGGGCAATAACTGGTACAGAACACCATATAGCTGGGAGTAACAGGGCAATAACTGGTACAGAACACCATATAGCTGGGAGTAAAAGGACAATAACTGGTACAGAACACCATATAGCTGGGAGTAACAGGGCAATAACTGGTACAGGACACCATATAGCTGTGAGTAACAGGACAACAACTGGTACAGACACCATATAGCTGGGGGTAACAGGACAACAACTGGTACAGACACCATATAGCTGGGGGTAACAGGACAATAACTGGTACAGACACCATATAGCTGGGGGTAACAGGACAATAACTGGTACAGACACCATATAGCTGGGGGTAACAGGACAATAACTGGTACAGACACCATATAGCTGGGAGTAACAGGATAATAACTGGTACAGACACCATATAGCTGTGAGTAACAGGACAACAACTGGTACAGACACCATATAGCTGGGGGTAACAGGATAATAACTGGTACAGACACCATATAGCTGGGGGTAACAGGATAATAACTGGTACAGAACACCATATAGCTGGGAGTAACAGGACAATAACTGGTACAGACACCATATAGCTGGGAGTAACAGGACAATAACTGGTACAGACACCATATAGCTGGGAGTAACAGGACAATAACTGGTACAGACACCATATAGCTGGGAGTAACAGGGCAATAACTGGTACAGAACACCATATAGCTGGGAGTAACAGGACAATAACTGGTACAGACACCATATAGCTGGGAGTAACAGGACAATAACTGGTACAGACACCATATAGCTGGGAGTAACAGGGCAATAACTGGTACAGACACCATATAGCTGGGAGTAAAAGGACAATAACTGGTACAGAACACCATATAGCTGGGAGTAACAGGGCAATAACTGGTACAGAACACCATATAGCTGGGAGTAACAGGGCAATAACTGGTACAGAACACCATATAGCTGGGAGTAAAAGGACAATAACTGGTACAGACACCATATAGCTGGGGGTAACAGGACAACAACTGGTACAGACACCATATAGCTGTGAGTAACAGGACAACAACTGGTACAGACACCATATAGCTGGGAGTAACAGGACAATAACTGGTACAGACACCATATAGCTGGGAGTAACAGGACAATAACTGGTACAGACACCATATAGCTGGGAGTAACAGGATAATAACTGGTACAGACACCATATAGCTGGGAGTAACAGGGCAATAACTGGTACAGACACCATATAGCTGGGAGTAACAGGACAATAACTGGTACAGACACCATATAGCTGGTAGTAACAGGGCATTTACAGGTACATGACACCATAAAGCTGGGAGTAACAGGGCAATAACTGGTACAGACACCATATAGCTGGGAGTAACAGGGCAATAACTGGTACAGATACCATATAGCTGGGAGTAACAGGGCAGTAACTGGTACAGACACCATATAGCTGGGAGTAACAGGACAATAACTGGTACAGACACCATATAGCTGGGGGTAACAGGACAATAACTGGTACAGACACCATATAGCTGGTAGTAACAGAGCAATAACTGGTGCAGACACCATATAGCTGGGAGTAACAGGAAAATAACTGGTACAGACACCATATAGCTGGGAGTAACAGGACAATAACTGGTGCAGACACCATATAGCTGGGAGTAACAGGAAAATAACTGGTACAGAACACCATATAGCTGGGAGTAACAGGACAATAACTGGTACAGACACCATATAGCTGGGAGTAACAGAGCAATAACTGGTGCAGACACCATATAGCTGGGAGTAACAGGAAAATAACTGGTACAGACACCATATAGCTGGGAGTAACAGGACAATAACTGGTACAGACACCATATAGCTGGGAGTAACAGAGCAATAACTGGTGCAGACACCATATAGCTGGGAGTAACAGGAAAATAACTGGTACAGACACCATATAGCTGGGAGTAACAGAGCAATAACTGGTGCAGACACCATATAGCTGGGAGTAACAGGAAAATAACTGGTACAGACACCATATAGCTGGGAGTAACAGGACAATAACTGGTACAGACACCATATAGCTGGGAGTAACAGGACAATAACTGGTACAGACACCATATAGCTGGGAGTAACAGGGCAATAACAGGTACATGACACCATATAGCTGGGAGTAACAGAGCAATAACTGGTACAGACACCATATAGCTGGGGGTAACAGGACAATAACTGGTACAGACACCATATAGCTGGGAGTAACAGGACAATAACTGGTACAGAACACCATATAGCTGGGAGTAACAGGGCAGTAACTGGTACAGACACCATATAGCTGGGAGTAACAGGACAATAACTGGTACAGACACCATATAGCTGGGAGTAACAGGATAATAACTGGTACAGAACACCATATAGCTGGGAGTAACAGGACAATAACTGGTACAGACACCATATAGCTGTGAGTAACAGGACAATAACTGGTACAGACACCATATAGCTGGGAGTAACAGGACAATAACTGGTACAGACACCATATAGCTGGGAGTAACAGGACAATAACTGGTGCAGAACACCATATAGCTGGGGGTAACAGGGCAATAACTGGTACAGACACCATATAGCTGGGAGTAACAGGGCAATAACTGGTACAGACACCATATAGCTGGGAGTAACAGGATAATAACTGGTACAGACACCATATAGCTGGGAGTAACAGGACAATAACTGGTACAGACACCATATAGCTGGGAGTAACAGGATAATAACTGGTACAGACACCATATAGCTGGGAGTAACAGGAAAATAACTGGTACAGACACCATATAGCTGGGAGTAACAGGACAATAACTGGTACAGATACCATATAGCTGGGAGTAACAGGGCAATAACTGGTACAGACACCATATAGCTGGGAGTAACAGGAAAATAACTGGTACAGACACCATATAGCTGGGAGTAACAGGACAATAACTGGTACAGAACACCATATAGCTGGGAGTAACAGGGCAGTAACTGGTACAGACACCATATAGCTGGGGGTAATAACTGGTACAGACACCATATAGCTGGGAGTAACAGGGCAATAACTGGTACAGACACCATATAGCTGGGAGTAACAGGAAAATAACTGGTACAGACACCATATAGCTGGGAGTAACAGGACAATAACTGGTACAGACACCATATAGCTGGGAGTAACAGGGCAGTAACTGGTACAGACACCATATAGCTGGGAGTAACAGGACAATAACTGGTACAGACACTATATAGCTGGGGGTAACAGGGCAATAACTGGTACAGACACCATATAGCTGGGAGTAACAGGACAATAACTGGTACAGACACCATATAGCTGGGAGTAACAGGATAATAACTGGTACAGACACCATATAGCTGGGAGTAACAGGGCAATAACTGGTACAGACACCATATAGCTGGTAGTAACAGGGCAATAACTGGTACAGACACCATATAGCTGGGGGTAACAGGACAATAACTGGTACAGACACTATATAGCTGGGAGTAACAGGACAATAACTGGTACAGACACCATATAGCTGGGAGTAACAGGGCAATAACTGGTACAGACACCATATAGCTGGGAGTAACAGGATAATAACTGGTACAGACACCATATAGCTGGGGGTAACAGGGCAATAACTGGTACAGACACCATATAGCTGGGGGTAACAGGACAATAACTGGTACAGACACCATATAGCTGGGAGTAACAGGACAATAACTGGTACAGACACCATATAGCTGGGAGTAACAGGGCAATAACTGGTACAGACACCATATAGCTGGGGGTAAGAGGGCAATAACTGCTACAGACACCATATAGCTGGGAGTAACAGGACAATAACTGGTACAGACACCATATAGCTGGGAGTAACAGGACAATAACTGGTACAGACACCATATAGCTGGGAGTAACAGGACAATAACTGGTACAGACACCATATAGCTGGGGGTAACAGGACAATAACTGGTACAGACACCATATAGCTGGGAGTAACAGGACAATAACTGGTACAGACACCATATAGCTGGGAGTAACAGGGCAATAACTGGTACAGACACCATATAGCTGGGGGTAACAGGACAATAACTGGTACAGAACACCATATAGCTGGGAGTAACAGGACAATAACTGGTACAGACACCATATAGCTGGGAGTAACAGGACAATAACTGGTACAGACACCATATAGCTGGGAGTAACAGGGCAATAACTGGTACAGACACCATATAGCTGGGGGTAACAGGACAATAACTGGTACAGAACACCATATAGCTGGGAGTAACAGGACAATAACTGGTACAGACACCATATAGCTGGGAGTAACAGGACAATAACTGGTACAGACACCATATAGCTGGGAGTAACAGGGCAATAACTGGTACAGACACCATATAGCTGGGAGTAACAGGGCAATAACTGGTACAGACACCATATAGCTGGGAGTAACAGGGCAATAACTGGTACAGAACACCATATAGCTGGGAGTAACAGGGCAATAACTGGTACAGAACACCATATAGCTGGGAGTAACAGGACAATAACTGGTACAGACACCATATAGCTGGGAGTAACAGGACAATAACTGGTACAGAACACCATATAGCTGGGAGTAACAGGACAATAACTGGTACAGAACACCATATAGCTGGGAGTAAAAGGACAATAACTGGTACAGAACACCATATAGCTGGGAGTAACAGGGCAATAACTGGTACAGAACACCATATAGCTGGGAGTAACAGGGCAATAACTGGTACAGAACACCATATAGCTGGGAGTAAAAGGACAATAACTGGTACAGACACCATATAGCTGGGGGTAACAGGACAACAACTGGTACAGACACCATATAGCTGTGAGTAACAGGACAATAACTGGTACAGACACCATATAGCTGGGAGTAACAGGACAATAACTGGTACAGACACCATATAGCTGGGAGTAACAGGACAATAACTGGTACAGACACCATATAGCTGGGAGTAACAGGATAATAACTGGTACAGACACCATATAGCTGGGAGTAACAGGGCAATAACTGGTACAGACACCATATAGCTGGGAGTAACAGGACAATAACTGGTACAGACACCATATAGCTGGGAGTAACAGGACAATAACTGGTACAGACACCATATAGCTGGTAGTAACAGGGCATTTACAGGTACATGACACCATAAAGCTGGGAGTAACAGGGCAATAACTGGTACAGACACCATATAGCTGGGAGTAACAGGGCAATAACTGGTACAGATACCATATAGCTGGGAGTAACAGGGCAGTAACTGGTACAGACACCATATAGCTGGGAGTAACAGGAAAATAACTGGTACAGACACCATATAGCTGGGAGTAACAGGACAATAACTGGTACAGACACCATATAGCTGGGAGTAACAGAGCAATAACTGGTGCAGACACCATATAGCTGGGAGTAACAGGAAAATAACTGGTACAGACACCATATAGCTGGGAGTAACAGAGCAATAACTGGTGCAGACACCATATAGCTGGGAGTAACAGGACAATAACTGGTACAGACACCATATAGCTGGGAGTAACAGGACAATAACTGGTACAGACACCATATAGCTGGGAGTAACAGGAAAATAACTGGTACAGACACCATATAGCTGGGAGTAACAGGACAATAACTGGTACAGACACCATATAGCTGGGAGTAACAGGGCAATAACAGGTACATGACACCATATAGCTGGGAGTAACAGAGCAATAACTGGTACAGACACCATATAGCTGGGGGTAACAGGACAATAACTGGTACAGACACCATATAGCTGGGAGTAACAGGACAATAACTGGTACAGACACCATATAGCTGGGAGTAACAGGACAATAACTGGTACAGAACACCATATAGCTGGGAGTAACAGGGCAGTAACTGGTACAGAACACCATATAGCTGGGAGTAACAGGACAACAACTGGTACAGACACCATATAGCTGGGAGTAACAGGACAATAACTGGTACAGACACCATATAGCTGTGAGTAACAGGACAATAACTGGTACAGACACCATATAGCTGGGAGTAACAGGACAATAACTGGTACAGACACCATATAGCTGGGAGTAACAGGACAATAACTGGTGCAGAACACCATATAGCTGGGGGTAACAGGGCAATAACTGGTACAGACACCATATAGCTGGGAGTAACAGGGCAATAACTGGTACAGACACCATATAGCTGGGAGTAACAGGATAATAACTGGTACAGACACCATATAGCTGGGAGTAACAGGACAATAACTGGTACAGACACCATATAGCTGGGAGTAACAGGACAGTAACTGGTACAGACACTATATAGCTGGGAGTAACAGGACAATAACTGGTACAGACACCATATAGCTGGGAGTAACAGGAAAATAACTGGTACAGATACCATATAGCTGGGAGTAACAGGACAATAACTGGTACAGATACCATATAGCTGGGAGTAACAGGGCAATAACTGGTACAGACACCATATAGCTGGGAGTAACAGGAAAATAACTGGTACAGACACCATATAGCTGGGAGTAACAGGACAATAACTGGTACAGAACACCATATAGCTGGGAGTAACAGGGCAGTAACTGGTACAGACACCATATAGCTGGGGGTAATAACTGGTACAGACACCATATAGCTGGGAGTAACAGGGCAATAACTGGTACAGACACCATATAGCTGGGAGTAACAGGAAAATAACTGGTACAGACACCATATAGCTGGGAGTAACAGGACAATAACTGGTACAGACACCATATAGCTGGGAGTAACAGGGCAGTAACTGGTACAGACACCATATAGCTGGGAGTAACAGGACAATAACTGGTACAGACACCATATAGCTGGGGGTAACAGGACAATAACTGGTACAGACACCATATAGCTGGGGGTAACAGGACAATAACTGGTACAGACACCATATAGCTGGGAGTAACAGGACAATAACTGGTACAGACACCATATAGCTGGGAGTAACAGGACAATAACTGGTACAGACACCATATAGCTGGGAGTAACAGGACAATAACTGGTACAGAACACCATATAGCTGGGAGTAACAGGACAATAACTGGTACAGACACCATATAGCTGGGAGTAACAGGACAATAACTGGTACAGACACCATATAGCTGGGAGTAACAGGGCAATAACTGGTACAGACACCATATAGCTGGGAGTAACAGGGCAATAACTGGTACAGACACCATATAGCTGGGAGTAACAGGGCAATAACTGGTACAGAACACCATATAGCTGGGAGTAACAGGGCAATAACTGGTACAGAACACCATATAGCTGGGAGTAACAGGACAATAACTGGTACAGACACCATATAGCTGGGAGTAACAGGACAATAACTGGTACAGAACACCATATAGCTGGGAGTAACAGGACAATAACTGGTACAGAACACCATATAGCTGGGAGTAACAGGACAATAACTGGTACAGACACCATATAGCTGGGAGTAACAGGACAATAACTGGTACAGAACACCATATAGCTGGGAGTAACAGGGCAATAACTGGTACAGAACACCATATAGCTGGGAGTAACAGGACAATAACTGGTACAGACACCATATAGCTGGGAGTAACAGGACAATAACTGGTACAGACACCATATAACTGGGAGTAACAGGACAATAACTGGTACAGACACCATATAGCTGGGAGTAACAGGACAATAACTGGTACAGACACCATATAGCTGGGAGTAACAGGGCAATAACTGGTACAGACACTATATAGCTGGGAGTAACAGGGCAATAACTGGTACAGACACCATATAGCTGGGAGTAACAGGACAATAACTGGTACAGACACCATATAGCTGGGAGTAACAGGACAATAACTGGTGCAGAACACCATATAGCTGGGGGTAACAGGACAATAACTGGTACAGACACCATATAGCTGGGAGTAACAGGACAATAACTGATACAGACACCATATAGCTGGGAGTAACAGGGCAATAACTGGTACAGAACACCATATAGCTGGGAGTAACAGGGCAATAACTGGTACAGACACCATATAGCTGGGATTAGCAGGGCAATAACTGGTACAGACACCATATAGCTGGGAGTAACAGGACAATAACTGGTACAGACACCATATAGCTGTGAGTAACAGGACAATAACTGGTACAGACACCATATAGCTGGGAGTAACAGGGCAATAACTGGTACAGACACCATATAGCTGGGAGTAACAGGGCAATAACTGGTACAGACACCATATAGCTGGGAGTAACAGGGCAATAACTGGTACGGACACCATATAGCTGGGAGTAACAGGACAATAACTGGTACAGACACCATATAGCTGGGAGTAACAGGACAATAACTGGTACAGACACCATATAGCTGGGGGTAACAGGACAATAACTGGTACAGAACACCATATAGCTGGGAGTAACAGGACAATAACTGGTACAGACACCATATAGCTGGGAGTAACAGGACAATAACTGGTACAGACACCATATAGCTGGGGGTAACAGGACAATAACTGGTACAGACACCATATAGCTGGGGGTAACAGGATAATAACTGGTACAGACACCATATAGCTGGGGGTAACAGGACAATAACTGGTACAGACACCATATAGCTGGGAGTAACAGGACAATAACTGGTACAGACACCATATAGCTGGGAGTAACAGGACAATAACTGGTACAGACACCATATAGCTGGGAGTAACAGGACAATAACTGGTACAGAACACCATATAGCTGGGAGTAACAGGACAATAACTGGTACAGACACCATATAGCTGGGAGTAACAGGACAATAACTGGTACAGACACCATATAGCTGGGAGTAACAGGACAATAACTGGTACAGACACCATATAGCTGGGAGTAACAGGACAATAACTGGTACAGACACCATATAGCTGGGAGTAACAGGATAATAACTGGTACAGACACCATATAGCTGTGAGTAACAGGACAACAACTGGTACAGACACCATATAGCTGGGGGTAACAGGATAATAACTGGTACAGAACACCATATAGCTGGGAGTAACAGGACAATAACTGGTACAGACACCATATAGCTGGGAGTAACAGGACAATAACTGGTACAGACACCATATAGCTGGGAGTAACAGGACAATAACTGGTACAGACACCATATAGCTGGGAGTAACAGGACAATAACTGGTACAGACACCATATAGCTGGGAGTAACAGGGCAATAACTGGTACAGAACACCATATAGCTGGGAGTAACAGGACAATAACTGGTACAGACACCATATAGCTGGGAGTAACAGGACAATAACTGGTACAGACACCATATAGCTGGGAGTAACAGGGCAATAACTGGTACAGACACCATATAGCTGGGAGTAAAAGGACAATAACTGGTACAGAACACCATATAGCTGGGAGTAACAGGGCAATAACTGGTACAGAACACCATATAGCTGGGAGTAACAGGGCAATAACTGGTACAGAACACCATATAGCTGGGAGTAAAAGGACAATAACTGGTACAGACACCATATAGCTGGGGGTAACAGGACAACAACTGGTACAGACACCATATAGCTGTGAGTAACAGGACAACAACTGGTACAGACACCATATAGCTGGGAGTAACAGGACAATAACTGGTACAGACACCATATAGCTGGGAGTAACAGGACAATAACTGGTACAGACACCATATAGCTGGGAGTAACAGGATAATAACTGGTACAGACACCATATAGCTGGGAGTAACAGGGCAATAACTGGTACAGACACCATATAGCTGGGAGTAACAGGACAATAACTGGTACAGACACCATATAGCTGGGAGTAACAGGACAATAACTGGTACAGACACCATATAGCTGGGAGTAACAGGACAACAACTGGTACAGACACCATATAGCTGGGAGTAACAGGGCAATAACTGGTACAGATACCATATAGCTGGGAGTAACAGGGCAGTAACTGGTACAGACACCATATAGCTGGGAGTAACAGGAAAATAACTGGTACAGACACCATATAGCTGGGAGTAACAGGACAATAACTGGTACAGACACCATATAGCTGGGAGTAACAGAGCAATAACTGGTGCAGACACCATATAGCTGGGAGTAACAGGACAATAACTGGTACAGACACCATATAGCTGGGAGTAACAGGAAAATAACTGGTACAGACACCATATAGCTGGGAGTAACAGAGCAATAACTGGTGCAGACACCATATAGCTGGGAGTAACAGGAAAATAACTGGTACAGACACCATATAGCTGGGAGTAACAGGACAATAACTGGTACAGACACCATATAGCTGGGAGTAACAGGGCAATAACAGGTACATGACACCATATAGCTGGGAGTAACAGAGCAATAACTGGTACAGACACCATATAGCTGGGGGTAACAGGACAATAACTGGTACAGACACCATATAGCTGGGAGTAACAGGACAATAACTGGTACAGACACCATATAGCTGGGAGTAACAGGACAATAACTGGTACAGAACACCATATAGCTGGGAGTAACAGGGCAGTAACTGGTACAGAACACCATATAGCTGGGAGTAACAGGACAACAACTGGTACAGACACCATATAGCTGGGAGTAACAGGACAATAACTGGTACAGACACCATATAGCTGTGAGTAACAGGACAATAACTGGTACAGACACCATATAGCTGGGAGTAACAGGACAATAACTGGTACAGACACCATATAGCTGGGAGTAACAGGACAATAACTGGTGCAGAACACCATATAGCTGGGGGTAACAGGGCAATAACTGGTACAGACACCATATAGCTGGGAGTAACAGGGCAATAACTGGTACAGACACCATATAGCTGGGAGTAACAGGATAATAACTGGTACAGACACCATATAGCTGGGAGTAACAGGACAATAACTGGTACAGACACCATATAGCTGGGAGTAACAGGACAGTAACTGGTACAGACACTATATAGCTGGGAGTAACAGGACAATAACTGGTACAGACACCATATAGCTGGGAGTAACAGGAAAATAACTGGTACAGACACCATATAGCTGGGAGTAACAGGACAATAACTGGTACAGATACCATATAGCTGGGAGTAACAGGGCAATAACTGGTACAGACACCATATAGCTGGGAGTAACAGGAAAATAACTGGTACAGACACCATATAGCTGGGAGTAACAGGACAATAACTGGTACAGAACACCATATAGCTGGGAGTAACAGGGCAGTAACTGGTACAGACACCATATAGCTGGGGGTAATAACTGGTACAGACACCATATAGCTGGGAGTAACAGGGCAATAACTGGTACAGACACCATATAGCTGGGAGTAACAGGAAAATAACTGGTACAGACACCATATAGCTGGGAGTAACAGGACAATAACTGGTACAGACACCATATAGCTGGGAGTAACAGGGCAGTAACTGGTACAGACACCATATAGCTGGGAGTAACAGGACAATAACTGGTACAGACACTATATAGCTGGGGGTAACAGGGCAATAACTGGTACAGACACCATATAGCTGGGAGTAACAGGACAATAACTGGTACAGACACCATATAGCTGGGAGTAACAGGATAATAACTGGTACAGACACCATATAGCTGGGAGTAACAGGGCAATAACTGGTACAGACACCATATAGCTGTGAGTAACAGGACAACAACTGGTACAGACACCATATAGCTGGGAGTAACAGGACAATAACTGGTACAGACACCATATAGCTGGTAGTAACAGGGCAATAACTGGTACAGACACCATATAGCTGGGGGTAACAGGACAATAACTGGTACAGACACTATATAGCTGGGAGTAACAGGAAAATAACTGGTACAGACACCATATAGCTGGGAGTAACAGGAAAATAACTGGTACAGACACCATATAGCTGGGAGTAACAGGACAATAACTGGTACAGAACACCATATAGCTGGGAGTAACAGGGCAGTAACTGGTACAGACACCATATAGCTGGGAGTAACAGGACAATAACTGGTACAGACACCATATAGCTGGGAGTAACAGGGCAATAACTGGTACAGACACCATATAGCTGGGAGTAACAGGAAAATAACTGGTACAGACACCATATAGCTGGGAGTAACAGGACAATAACTGGTACAGACACCATATAGCTGGGAGTAACAGGGCAGTAACTGGTACAGACACCATATAGCTGGGAGTAACAGGACAATAACTGGTACAGACACTATATAGCTGGGAGTAACAGGACAATAACTGGTACAGACACCATATAGCTGGGAGTAACAGGGCAATAACTGGTACAGACACCATATAGCTGGGAGTAACAGGACAATAACTGGTACAGAACACCATATAGCTGGGAGTAACAGGACAATAACTGGTACAGACACCATATAGCTGGGAGTAACAGGACAATAACTGGTACAGACACCATATAGCTGGGAGTAACAGGACAATAACTGGTACAGACACCATATAGCTGGGAGTAACAGGATAATAACTGGTACAGACACCATATAGCTGGGAGTAACAGGGCAATAACTGGTACAGACACCATATAGCTGGTAGTAACAGGGCAATAACTGGTACAGACACCATATAGCTGGGGGTAACAGGACAATAACTGGTACAGACACTATATAGCTGGGAGTAACAGGACAATAACTGGTACAGACACCATATAGCTGGGAGTAACAGGGCAATAACTGGTACAGACACCATATAGCTGGGAGTAACAGGATAATAACTGGTACAGACACCATATAGCTGGGGGTAACAGGGCAATAACTGGTACAGACACCATATAGCTGGGGGTAACAGGACAATAACTGGTACAGACACCATATAGCTGGGAGTAACAGGACAATAACTGGTACAGACACCATATAGCTGGGAGTAACAGGGCAATAACTGGTACAGACACCATATAGCTGGGGGTAAGAGGGCAATAACTGCTACAGACACCATATAGCTGGGAGTAACAGGACAATAACTGGTACAGACACCATATAGCTGGGAGTAACAGGGCAATAACTGGTACAGACACCATATAGCTGGGGGTAACAGGACAATAACTGGTACAGAACACCATATAGCTGGGAGTAACAGGACAATAACTGGTACAGACACCATATAGCTGGGAGTAACAGGACAATAACTGGTACAGACACCATATAGCTGGGAGTAACAGGGCAATAACTGGTACAGACACCATATAGCTGGGAGTAACAGGGCAATAACTGGTACAGACACCATATAGCTGGGAGTAACAGGGCAATAACTGGTACAGAACACCATATAGCTGGGAGTAACAGGGCAATAACTGGTACAGAACACCATATAGCTGGGAGTAACAGGACAATAACTGGTACAGACACCATATAGCTGGGAGTAACAGGACAATAACTGGTACAGAACACCATATAGCTGGGAGTAACAGGACAATAACTGGTACAGAACACCATATAGCTGGGAGTAACAGGACAATAACTGGTACAGACACCATATAGCTGGGAGTAACAGGACAATAACTGGTACAGAACACCATATAGCTGGGAGTAACAGGGCAATAACTGGTACAGAACACCATATAGCTGGGAGTAACAGGACAATAACTGGTACAGACACCATATAGCTGGGAGTAACAGGACAATAACTGGTACAGACACCATATAACTGGGAGTAACAGGACAATAACTGGTACAGACACCATATAGCTGGGAGTAACAGGACAATAACTGGTACAGACACCATATAGCTGGGAGTAACAGGGCAATAACTGGTACAGACACTATATAGCTGGGAGTAACAGGGCAATAACTGGTACAGACACCATATAGCTGGGAGTAACAGGACAATAACTGGTACAGACACCATATAGCTGGGAGTAACAGGACAATAACTGGTGCAGAACACCATATAGCTGGGGGTAACAGGACAATAACTGGTACAGACACCATATAGCTGGGAGTAACAGGACAATAACTGGTGCAGAACACCATATAGCTGGGGGTAACAGGACAATAACTGGTACAGACACTATATAGCTGGGAGTAACAGGACAATAACTGGTACAGACACCATATAGCTGGGAGTAACAGGACAATAACTGATACAGACACCATATAGCTGGGAGTAACAGGGCAATAACTGGTACAGAACACCATATAGCTGGGAGTAACAGGGCAATAACTGGTACAGACACCATATAGCTGGGATTAGCAGGGCAATAACTGGTACAGACACCATATAGCTGGGAGTAACCGGACAATAGCTGGTACAGACACCATATAGCTGGGAGTAACAGGGCAATAACTGGTACAGACACCATATAGCTGGGAGTAACAGGGCAATAACTGGTACAGACACCATATAGCTGGGAGTAACAGGGCAATAACTGGTACGGACACCATATAGCTGGGAGTAACAGGACAATAACTGGTACAGACACCATATAGCTGGGAGTAACAGGACAATAACTGGTACAGACACCATATAGCAGGGGGTAACAGGACAATAACTGGTACAGAACACCATATAGCTGGGAGTAACAGGACAATAACTGGTACAGACACCATATAGCTGGGAGTAACAGGACAATAACTGGTACAGACACCATATAGCTGGGGGTAACAGGACAATAACTGGTACAGACACCATATAGCTGGGGGTAACAGGATAATAACTGGTACAGACACCATATAGCTGGGAGTAACAGGACAATAACTGGTACAGACACCATATAGCAGGGGGTAACAGGACAATAACTGGTACAGAACACCATATAGCTGGGAGTAACAGGACAATAACTGGTACAGACACCATATAGCTGGGAGTAACAGGACAATAACTGGTACAGACACCATATAGCTGGGGGTAACAGGACAATAACTGGTACAGACACCATATAGCTGGGGGTAACAGGACAATAACTGGTACAGACACCATATAGCTGGGAGTAACAGGACAATAACTGGTACAGAACACCATATAGCTGGGAGTAACAGGACAATAACTGGTACAGACACCATATAGCTGGGAGTAACAGGACAATAACTGGTACAGAACACCATATAGCTGGGAGTAACAGGGCAATAACTGGTACAGAACACCATATAGCTGGGAGTAACAGGACAATAACTGGTACAGACACCATATAGCTGGGAGTAACAGGACAATAACTGGTACAGACACCATATAACTGGGAGTAACAGGACAATAACTGGTACAGACACCATATAGCTGGGAGTAACAGGACAATAACTGGTACAGACACCATATAGCTGGGAGTAACAGGGCAATAACTGGTACAGACACTATATAGCTGGGAGTAACAGGGCAATAACTGGTACAGACACCATATAGCTGGGAGTAAC
The DNA here is from genome assembly GCF_028390025.1 of Pseudophryne corroboree. Classification (NCBI taxonomy): domain Eukaryota; kingdom Metazoa; phylum Chordata; class Amphibia; order Anura; family Myobatrachidae; genus Pseudophryne; species Pseudophryne corroboree. Next base: position 1,009,747 of record NC_086451.1, read on the forward strand.
AGGACAATAACTGGTACAGACACCATATAGCTGGGAGTAACAGGACAATAACTGATACAGACACCATATAGCTGGGAGTAACAGGGCAATAACTGGTACAGAACACCATATAGCTGGGAGTAACAGGGCAATAACTGGTACAGACACCATATAGCTGGGATTAGCAGGGCAATAACTGGTACAGACACCATATAGCTGGGAGTAACCGGACAATAGCTGGTACAGACACCATATAGCTGGGAGTAACAGGGCAATAACTGGTACAGACACCATATAGCTGGGAGTAACAGGGCAATAACTGGTACAGACACCATATAGCTGGGAGTAACAGGGCAATAACTGGTACGGACACCATATAGCTGGGAGTAACAGGACAATAACTGGTACAGACACCATATAGCTGGGAGTAACAGGACAATAACTGGTACAGACACCATATAGCTGGGGGTAACAGGACAATAACTGGTACAGAACACCATATAGCTGGGAGTAACAGGACAATAACTGGTACAGACACCATATAGCTGGGAGTAACAGGACAATAACTGGTACAGACACCATATAGCTGGGGGTAACAGGACAATAACTGGTACAGACACCATATAGCTGGGGGTAACAGGATAATAACTGGTACAGACACCATATAGCTGGGGGTAACAGGACAATAACTGGTACAGACACCATATAGCTGGGAGTAACAGGACAATAACTGGTACAGACACCATATAGCTGGGAGTAACAGGACAATAACTGGTACAGACACCATATAGCTGGGAGTAACAGGACAATAACTGGTACAGAACACCATATAGCTGGGAGTAACAGGACAATAACTGGTACAGACACCATATAGCTGGGAGTAACAGGACAATAACTGGTACAGACACCATATAGCTGGGAGTAACAGGACAATAACTGGTACAGACACCATATAGCTGGGAGTAACAGGACAATAACTGGTACAGACACCATATAGCTGGGAGTAACAGGAAAATAACTGGTACAGACACCATATAGCTGGGAGTAACAGGACAATAACTGGTACAGACAACATATAGCTGGGAGTAACAGGGCAATAACTGGTACAGAACACCATATAACTGGAAGTAACAGGACAATAACTGGTACAGACACCATATAGCTGGGAGTAACAGGACAATAACTGGTACAGACAACATATAGCTGGGAGTAACAGGACAATAACTGGTACAGAACACCATATAACTGGAAGTAACAGGGCAATATCTGGTAAAGAACACCATATAGCTGGGAGTAACAGGGCAATAACTGGTACAGACACCATATAGCTGGGAGTAACAGGGCAATAACTGGTACAGAACACCATATAGCTGGGAGTAACAGGGCAATAACTGGTACAGACACCATATAGCTGGGAGTAACAGGGCAATAACTGGTACAGACACCATATAGCTGGGAGTAACAGGACAATAACTGGTACAGACACCATATAGCTGGGAGTAACAGGACAACAACTGGTACAGACACCATATAGCTGGGAGTAACAGGAAAATAACTGGTACGGACACCATATAGCTGGGAGTAACAGGACAATAACTGGTACAGACAACATATAGCTGGGAGTAACAGGACAATAACTGGTACAGACACCATATAGCTGGGAGTAACAGGACAATAACTGGTACAGACACCATATAACTGGAAGTAACAGGGCAATATCTGGTAAAGAACACCATATAGCTGGGAGTAACAGGGCAATAACTGGTACAGACACCATATAGCTGGGAGTAACAGGGCAATAACTGGTACAGAACACCATATAGCTGGGAGTAACAGGGCAATAACTGGTACAGACACCATATAGCTGGGAGTAACAGGGCAATAACTGGTACAGACACCATATAGCTGGGAGTAACAGGACAATAACTGGTACAGACACCATATAGCTGGGAGTAACAGGGCAATAACTGGTACAGAACACCATATAGCTGGGGGTAACAGGATAATAACTGGTACAGACACCATACAGCTGGGAGTAACAGGATAATAACTGGTACAGACACCATATAGCTGGGAGTAACAGGGCAATAACTGGTACAGACACCATATAGCTGGGAGTAACAGGACAGTAACTGTGTGAAACCTAGATACATATAATTACAGACTATACCGCAGGTGAGTATCAGATAATGCTCCAGTGTACGACAGCTGAGGTGAAATGCGTTGTCTGTGGCTCTGACTGGAATGGGTTAATGGCACCCGTCAGGGCGGAACGCCCAATGTATCATCTCAGCTACGTCACAGACTCTCAGCAATAATAACTCTGACATATACAGTAGTCAGCGTTCCCAGGACCACAATACGCAGAGGATTAGAATGGGAAGAGAACCGAGGCACAGGGCAGACCTGTCACTGAGGCACTTACATGTAACAACGCCATGAGAACATATGTAACAACTGCATGTATGAACCACAGAGACACAGGTACTGACTGATAACATGCAGCCACAAAGACACAGATACTGACTGGTAACATGCAGCCACAGAGACACAGGTACTGACTGGTAACATGCAGCCACAGAGACACAGGTACTGACTGGTAACATGCAGCCACAGAGACACAGATACTGACTGGTACCATGCAGCCACAGAGACACAGGTACTGACTGGTAACATGCAGCCACAGAGACACAGGTACTGACTGGTAACATGCAGCCACAGAGACACAGATACTGACTGGTAACATACAGCCACAGAGACACAGGTACTGACTGGTAACATGCAGCCACAGAGACACAGGTACTGACTGGTAACATGCAGCCACAGAGACACAGATACTGACTGGTAACATACAGCCACAGAGACACAGGTACTGACTGGTAACATGCAGCCACAGAGACACAGATACTGACTGGTAACATACAGCCACAGAGACACAGGTACTGACTGGTAACATGCAGCCACAGAGACACAGATACTGACTGGTAACATGCAGCCACAGATACTGACTGGTAACATGCAGCCACGGAGACACAGGTACTGACTGGTAACATGCAGCCACAGATACTGACTGGTAACATGCAGCCACAGAGACACAGATACTGACTGGTAACATGCAGCCATAGATACTGACTGGTAGCATGCAGCCATGGAGACACAGGTACTGACTGTTAACATGCAGCCACAGATACTGACTGGTAACATGCAGCCACAGAGACACAGATACTGACTGGTAACAAGCAGCCACGGAGACACAGGTACTGACTGGTAACATGCAGCCACAGAGACACAGATACTGACTGGTAACAAGCAGCCACGGAGACACAGGTACTGACTGGTAACATGCAGCCACAGATACTGACTGGTAACATGCAGCCACAGAGACACAGGTACTGACTGGTAACATGCAGCCACAGAGACACAGGTACTGACTGGTAACATGCAGCCACAGAGACACAGATACTGACTGGTAACATACAGCCACAGAGACACAGGTACTGACTGGTAACATGCAGCCACAGAGACACAGATACTGACTGGTAACATGCAGCCACAGATACTGACTGGTAACATGCAGCCACGGAGACACAGGTACTGACTGGTAACATGAAGCCACAGAGACACAGATACTGACTGGTAACATGCAGCCACAGAGACACAGATACTGACTTGTAACATGCAGCCACAGATACTGACTGGTAACATGCAGCCACAGATACTGACTGGTAACATGCAGCCACGGAGACACAGGTACTGACTGGTAACATGCAGCCACAGATACTGACTGGTAATATGCAGCCACAGAGACGCAGATACTGACTGGTAACATGCAGTCACGGAGACACAGGTACTGACTGGTAACATGCAGCCACAGAGACTGACTGGTAACATGCAGCCACTGAGACACAGATACTGACTGGTAACATGCAGCCACAGAGACACAGATACTGACTGGTAACATGCAGCCACAGAGACACAGATACTGACTGGTAACATGCAGCCACAGAGACACAGGTACTGACTGGTAACATGCAGCCACAGATACTGACTGGTAACAAGCAGCCACGGAGACACAGGTACTGACTGGTAACATGCAGCCACAGATATTGACTGGTAACAAGCAGCCACGGAGACACCGATACTGACTGGTAACATGCAGCCACAGATACTGACTGGTAATAAGCAGCCACGAAGACACAGGTACTGACTGGTAACATGCAGCCACAGAGACACAGGTACTGACTGGTAACATGCAGCCACAGATACTGACTGGTAACATGCAGCCACAGAGACACAGATACTGACTGGTAACATGCAGCCACAGATACTGACTAGTAACATGCAGCCACAGAGACACAGGTACTGACTGGTAACATGCAGCCACAGAGATACAGATACTGACTGGTAACATGCAGCCACAGATACTGACTGGTAACATGCAGCCACAGAGACACAGGTACTGACTGGTAACATGCAGCCACAGAGACACAGATACTGACTGGTAACATGCAGCCACAGAGACACAGATACTGACTGGTAACATGCAGCCACAGATACTGACTGGTAACATGCAGCCACAGAGACACAGGTACTGACTGGTAACATGCAGCCACAGATACTGTCTGGTAACATGCAGCCACAGAGACACAGGCACTGACTGGTAACATGCAGCCACAGAGACACAGGTACTGACTGGTAACATGCAGCCACAGATACTGACTGGTAACATGCAGCCACAGAGACACAGATACTGACTGGTAACATGCAGCCACAGAGACAAAGATACTGACGGGTAACATGCAGCCACAGAGACACAGGTACTGACTGGTAACATGCAGCCACAGAGACACAGGTACTGACTGGTAACATGCAGCCACAGATACTGACTGGTAACAAGCAGCCACGGAGACACAGGTACTGACTGGTAACATGCAGCCACAGAAACTGACTGGTAACAAGCAGCCACGGAGACACCGATACTGACTGGTAACATGCAGCCACAGATACTGACTGGTAACAAGCAGCCACGGAGACACAGATACTGACTGGTAACATGCAGCCACAGAGACACAGGTACTGACTGGTAACATGCAGCCACAGAGATACAGATACTGACTGGTAACATGCAGCCACAGATACTGACTGGTAACATGCAACCACAGAGACACAGGCACTGACTGGTAACATGCAGCCACAGAGACACAGATACTGACTGGTAACATGCAGCCACATATACTGACTGGTAACATGCAGCAACAGAGACACAGGCACTGACTGGTAACATGCAGCCACAGAGAAACAGATACTGACTGGTAACATGCAGCCACAGAGACACCGATACTGACTGGTAACATGCAGCCACAGATACTGACTGGTAACAAGCAGCCACGGAGACACAGATACTGACTGGTAACATGCAGCCACAGAGACACAGGTACTGACTGGTAACATGCAGCCACAGAGATACAGATACTGACTGGTAACATGCAGCCACAGATACTGACTGGTAACATGCAACCACAGAGACACAGGCACTGACTGGTAACATGCAGCCACAGAGACACAGATACTGACTGGTAACATGCAGCCACATATACTGACTGGTAACATGCAGCAACAGAGACACAGGCACTGACTGGTAACATGCAGCCACAGAGACACAGATACTGACTGGTAACATGCAGCCACAGATACTGACTGGTAACATGCAGCCACAGAGACACAGATACTGACTTGTAACATGCAGCCACAGATACAGACTGGTAACATGCAACCACAGAGACACAGGCACTGACTGGTAACATGCAGCCACAGAGACACAGATACTGACTGGTAACATGCAGCCACATATACTGACTGGTAACATGCAGCCACAGAGACACAGATACTGACTGGTAACATGCAGCCACAGAGACACAGATACTGACTGGTAACATGCAGCCACAGAGACACAGATACTGACTTGTAACATGCAGCCACAGATACTGACTGGTAACATGCAACCACAGAGACACAGGCACTGACTGGTAACATGCAGCCACAGAGACACAGATACTGACTGGTAACATGCAGCCACATATACTGACTGGTAACATGCAGCCACAGAGACACAGATACTGACTGGTAACATGCAGCCACAGAGACACAGATACTGACTGGTAACATGCAGCCACAGATACTGACTGGTAACATGCAGCCACAGAGACACAGATACTGACTTGTAACATGCAGCCACAGATACAGACTGGTAACATGCAGCCACAGATACTGACTGGTAACATGCAGCCACGGAGACACAGGTACTGACTGGTAACATGCAGCCACAGATACTGACTGGTAACATGCAGCCACAGAGACACAGATACTGACTGGTAACAAGCAGCCACGGAGACACAGGTACTGACTGGTAACATGCAGCCACAGATACTGACTGGTAACAAGCAGCCACGGAGACACAGGTACTGACTGGTAACATGCAGCCACAGAGACACAGATACTGACTGGTAACATGCAGCCACAGATACTGACTGGTAACAAGCAGCCACGGAGACACAGGTACTGACTGTTAACAAGCAGCCACGGAGACACAGGTACTGACTGGTAACATGCAGCCACAGATACTGACTGGTAACAAGCAGCCACGGAGACACAGGTACTGACTGGTAACATGCAGCCACAGATACTGACTGGTAACATGCAACCACAGAGACACAGGCACTGACTGGTAACATGCAGCCACAGAGACACAGATACTGACTGGTAACATGCAGCCACATATACTGACTGGTAACATGCAGCCACAGAGACACAGATACTGACTGGTAACATGCAGCCACAGAGACACAGATACTGACTGGTAACATGCAGCCACAGATACTGACTGGTAACATGCAGCCACAGAGACACAGATACTGACTTGTAACATGCAGCCACAGATACAGACTGGTAACATGCAGCCACAGATACTGACTGGTAACATGCAGCCACGGAGACACAGGTACTGACTGGTAACATGCAGCCACAGATACTGACTGGTAACATGCAGCCACAGAGACACAGATACTGACTGGTAACAAGCAGCCACGGAGACACAGGTACTGACTGTTAACAAGCAGCCACGGAGACACAGGTACTGACTGGTAACATGCAGCCACAGATACTGACTGGTAACAAGCAGCCACGGAGACACAGGTACTGACTGGTAACATGCAGCCACAGATACTGACTGGTAACAAGCAGCCACGGAGACACCGATACTGACTGGTAACATGCAGCCACAGATACTGACTGGTAACAAGCAGCCACGGAGACACAGGTACTGACTGGTAACATGCAGCCACAGAGACACAGGTACTGACTGGTAACATGCAGCCACAGAGACACAGATACTGACTTGTAACATGCAGCCACAGATACTGACTGGTAACATGCAGCCACAGATACTGACTGGTAACATGCAGCCACGGAGACACAGGTACTGACTGGTAACATGCAGCCACAGATACTGACTGGTAATATGCAGCCACAGAGACACAGATACTGACTGGTAACATGCAGTCACGGAGACACAGGTACTGACTGGTAACATGCAGCCACAGAGACTGACTGGTAACATGCAGCCACTGAGACACAGATACTGACTGGTAACATGCAGCCACAGAGACACAGATACTGACTGGTAACATGCAGCCACAGAGACACAGATACTGACTGGTAACATGCAGCCACAGAGACACAGGTACTGACTGGTAACATGCAGCCACAGATACTGACTGGTAACAAGCAGCCACAGATACTGACTGGTAACATGCAGCCACAGAGACACAGATACTGACTGGTAACATGCAGCCACAGATACTGACTAGTAACATGCAGCCACAGAGACACAGATACTGACTGGTAACATGCAGCCACAGAGACACAGATACTGACTGGTAACATGCAGCCACAGAGACACAGATACTGATTGGTAACATGCAGCCACAGATACGGACTGGTAACATGCAGCCACAGAGACACAGGTACTGACTGGTAACATGCAGCCACAGAGACACAGGTACTGACTGGTAACATGCAGCAACAGAGACACAGGTACTGACTGGTAACATGCAGCCACAGATACTGACTGGTAACATGCAGCCACGGAGACACAGGTACTGACTGGTAACATGCAGCCACAGAGACACAGGTACTGACTGGTAACATGCAGCCACAGAGACACAGGTACTGACTGGTAACATGCAGCCACAGAGACACAGGTACTGACTGGTAACAAGCAGCCACGGAGACACAGGTACTGACTGGTAACATGCAGCCACAGATACTGACTGGTAACATGCAGCCACGGAGACACAGGTACTGACTGGTAACATGCAGCCACAGAGACACAGGTACTGACTGGTAACATGCGGCCACAGATACTGACTGGTAACATGCAGCCACGGAGACACAGGTACTGACTGGTAACATGCAGCCACAGAGACACAGGTACTGACTGGTAACATGCAGCCACAGAGACACAGGTACTGACTGGTAACATGCAGCCACAGAGACACAGGTACTGACTGGTAACATGCAGCCACAGAGACACAGGTACTGACTGGTAACATGCAGCCACAGAGACACAGGTACTGACTGGTAACATGCAGCCACAGAGACACAGGTACTGACTGGTAACATGCAGCCACAGAGACACAGGTACTGACTGGGGTCATGCAGCCACGGAGACACAGGTACTGACTGGTAACATGCAGCCACAGATACTGACTGGTAACATGCAGACACAGATACTGACTGGTAACATGCAGCCACAGAGACACAGATACTGACTGGTAACATGCAGCCACAGAGACACAGATACTGACTGGTAACATGCAGCCACAGAGACACAGGTACTGACTGGTAACATGCAGCCACGGAGACACAGGTACTGACTGGTAACATGCAGCCACGGAGACACAGATACTGACTGGTAACATGCAGCCACAGATACTGACTGGTAACATGCAGCCACGGAGACACAGGTACTGACTGGTAACATGCAGCCACAGAGACACAGGTACTGACTGGTAACATGCGGCCACAGATACTGACTGGTAACATGCAGCCACGGAGACACAGGTACTGACTGGTAACATGCAGCCACGGAGACACAGGTACTGACTGGTAACATGCAGCCACAGAGACACAGGTACTGACTGGTAACATGCAGCCACAGATACTGACTGGTAACAAGCAGCCACGGAGACACAGGTACTGACTGGTAACATGCAGCCACGGAGACACAGGTACTGACTGGTAACATGCAGCCACAGAGACACAGGTACTGACTGGTAACATGCAGCCACAGAGACACAGGTACTGACTGGTAACATGCAGCCACAGAGACACAGGTACTGACTGGTAACATGCAGCCACAGAGACACAGGTACTGACTGGTAACATGCAGCCACAGAGACACAGGTACTGACTGGGGTCATGCAGCCACGGAGACACAGGTACTGACTGGTAACATACAGCCACAGAGACACAGGTACTGACTGGTAACATGCAGCCACAGATACTGACTGGTAACATGCAGCCACGGAGACACAGGTACTGACTGGTAACATGCAGCCACAGAGACACAGGTACTGACTGGTAACATGCAGCCACGGAGACACAGGTACTGACTGGTAACATGCAGCCACAGAGACACAGGTACTGACTGGGGTCATGCAGCCACGGAGACACAGGTACTGACTGGTAACATGCAGCCACAGAGACACAGGTACTGACTGGTAACATGCAGCCACAGATACTGACTGGTAACATGCAGCCACAGAGACACAGATACTGACTGGTAACATGCAGCCACAGATACTGACTGGTAACATGTCGCCAGCTTGGTACAGTAGGTAGGGCACCTGTGCCCGCAGGATGCACAACACGTTATTTATTACAAGTCACTACAGTCTGCAACAAATGCACATAACCCCTGATCTCTGCATTAAGCCAGTGATATGCCGGTGATACCACAGAAGATTGGGTACACTAACATTTTACCATTCATACAGTATATATTGTATATAATATATATAGGTTATATTACCAGTTTACATATGTTAGGTTAGTGTACACCGTGTTCTGAACATATACCAAATGCCGGAGTACTGTGCTGCAAGGAATGAGTGAGACACTGACCTGAAGGCGAGCTGTCAGACTGCAGGATGCATGCTGTGTCCTGTCCCATGTAAGACTGGAAGGGCGGAGGCTGCAGGGATTTAGCAGAGAGTGAGCCCTGGGAGGAGCTGCCTGCATAATACTTCCTCCATAGTACAGGCTATGTCCTCACCTGGCGTCCCACTTCCTGTAATAAATCCACATAGAGACCAGTGCTACCTGACTGTCCATTACACTGCTACCTTTATCAGTCAGGGTTCTCTACCTGTCCATCATCTGCTACCTCAGAAAGCTGCCTGCATAATACTTCCTCCATAGTACAGGCTGAGTCCTCACCTGGTGTCCCACTTCCTGTAATAAATCCACAGAGAGACCAGTGCTACCTGACTGTCCATTACACTGCTACCTTTATCAGTCAGGGTTCTCTACCTGTCCATCACCTGCCACCTCAGAAAGCTGCCTGCACAGTACTTCCTCCATAGTACAGGCTGAGTCCTCACCTGGCGCCCCACTTCCTGTAATAAATCCACAGAGACCAGTGCTACCTGACTGTCCATTACACTGCTACCTTTATCAGTCAGGGTTCTCTACCTGTCCATCATCTGCTACCTCAGAAAGCTGCCTGCACAGTACTTCCTCCATAGTACAGGCTGAGTCCTCACCTGGCGTCCCACTTCCTGTAATACATCCACAGAGACCAGTGCTACCTGACTGTCCATTACACTGCTACCTTTATCAGTCAGGGTTCTCTACCTGTCCATCATCTGCTACCTCAGAAAGCTGCCTGCATAATACTTCCTCCATAGTACAGGCTGAGTCCTCATCTGGCGTCCCACTTCCTGTAATAAATCCACAGAGAGACCAGTGCTACCTGACTGTCCATTACACTGCTACCTTTATCAGTCAGGGTTCTCTACCTGTCCATCATCTGCTACCTCAGAAAGCTGCCTGCACAGTACTTCCTCCATAGTACAGGCTAAGTCCTCACCTGGCGTCCCACTTCCTGTAATAAATCCACAGAGACCAGTGCTACCTGACTGTCCATTACACTGCTACCTTTATCAGTCAGGGTTCTCTACCTGTCCATCATCTGCTACCTCAGAAAGCTGCCTGCACAGTACTTCCTCCATAGTACAGGCTGAGTCCTCACCTGGCGTCCCACTTCCTGTAATACATCCACAGAGACCAGTGCTACCTGACTGTCCATTACACTGCTACCTTTATCAGTCAGGGTTCTCTACCTGTCCATCATCTGCTACCTCAGAAAGCTGCCTGCACAGTACATCCTCCATAGTACAGGCTGTGTCCTCACCTGGCGTCCCACTTCCTGTAATAAATCCACATAGAGACCAGTGCTACCTGACTGTCCATTACACTGCTACCTTTATCAGTCAGGGTTCTCTGCCTGTCCATCACCTGCCACCTCAGAAAGCTGCCTGCACAGTACTTCCTCCATAATACAGGCTGAGTCCTCATCTGGCGTCCCGCTTCCTGTAATAAATCCACAGAGAGACCAGTGGTACCTGACTGTCCATTACACTGCTACCTTTATCAGTCAGGGTTCTCTACCTGTCCATCACCTGCCACCTCAGAAAGCTGCCTGCACAGTACTTTCTCCATAGTACAGTCTGAGTCCTCACCTGGCGTCCCACTTCCTGTAATAAATCCACATAGGGACCAGTGCTACCTGACTGTCCATTACACTGCTACCTTTATCAGTCAGGGTTCTCTACCTGTCCATCACCTGCCACCTCGGAAAGCTGCCTGCACAGTACTTCCTCCATAGTACAGGCTGTGTCCTCACCTGGCGTCCCACTTCCTGTAATAAATCCACATAGGGACCAGTGCTACCTGACTGTCCATTACACTGCTACCTTTATCAGTCAGGGTTCTCTACCTGTCCATCATCTGCTACCTCAGAAAACTGCCTGCACAGTACTTCCTCCATAGTACAGGCTGTGTCCTCAGCTGGTGTCCCACTTCCTGTAATAAATCCACAGCGAGACCAGTGCTACCTGACTGTCCACTACACTGCTACCTTTATCAGTCAGGGTTCTCTACCTGTCCATCATCTGCTACCTCAGAAAGCTGCCTGCACAGTACTTCCTCCATAGTACAGGCTGTGTCCTCACCTGGTGTCCCACTTCCTGTAATAAATCCACAGAGAGACCAGTGCTACCTGACTGTCCATTGCACTGCTACCTTTATCAGTCAGGGTTCTCTACCTGTCCATCACCTGCTACCTCAGAAAGCTGCCTGCACAGTACTTCCTCCATAGTACAGGCTGAGTCCTCACCTGGCGTCCCACTTCCTGTAATAAATCCACAGAGAGACCAGTGCTACCTGACTGTCCATTACACTGCTACCTTTATCAGTCAGGGTTCTCTACCTGTCCTTCACCTGCCACCTCAGAAAGCTGCCTGCACAGTACTTCCTCCATAGTACAGGCTGAGTCCTCACCTGGCGTCCCACTTCCTGTAATAAATCCACATAGGGACCAGTGCTACCTGACTGTCCATTACACTGCTACCTTTATCAGCCAGGATTCTCTACCTGTCCATCATCTGCTACCTCAGAAAGCTGCCTGCACAGTACTTCCTCCATAGTACAGGCTGAGTCCTCACCTGGCGTCCCACTTCCTGTAATAAATCCACATAGGGACCAGTGCTACCTGACTGTCAATTACTGCTACCTTTATCAGTCAGGGTTCTCTACCTGTCCATCATCTACTACCTCAGAAAGCTGCCTGCATAATACTTCCTCCATAGTACAGGCTGTGTCCTCATCTGGCGTCCCGCTTCCTGTAATAAATCCACATAGGGACCAGTGCTACCTGACTGTCCATTACACTGCTACCTTTATCAGTCAGGGTTCTCTACCTGTCCATCAACTGCCACCTCGGAAAGCTGCCTGCACAGTACTTCCTCCATAGTACAGGCTGTGTCCTCACCTGGCGTCCCACTTCCTGTAATAAATCCACATAGGAACCAGTGCTACCTGACTGTCCATTACACTGCTACCTTTATCAGTCAGGGTTCTCTACCTGTCCATCATCTGCTACCTCACAAAACTGCCTGCACAGTACTTCCTCCATAGTACAGGCTGAGTCCTCACCTGGCGTCCCACTTCCTGTAATAAATCCACATAGGGACCAGTGCTACCTGACTGTCCATTACACTGCTACCTTTATCAGTCAGGGTTCTCTACCTGTCCATCACCTGCTACCTCAGAATGCTGCCTGCACAGTACTTCCTCCATAGTACAGGCTGAGTCCTCACCTGGCGTCCCACTTCCTGTAATAAATCCACATAGGGACCAGTGCTACCTGACTGTCCATTACACTGCTACCTTTATCAGTCAGGGTTCTCTACCTGTCCATCACCTGCTACCTCGGAAAGCTGCCTGCACAGTACTTCCTCCATAGTACAGGCTGAGTCCTCACCTGGCGTCCCACTTCCTGTAATAAATCCACATAGGGACCAGTGCTACCTGACTGTCCATTACACTGCTACCTTTATCAGTCAGGGTTCTCTACCTGTCCATCACCTGCTACCTCAGAATGCTGCCTGCACAGTACTTCCTCCATAGTACAGGCTGAGTCCTCACCTGGCGTCCCACTTCCTGTAATAAATCCACATAGGGACCAGTGCTACCTGACTGTCCATTACACTGCTACCTTTATCAGTCAGGGTTCTCTACCTGTCCATCACCTGCTACCTCAGAATGCTGCCTGCACAGTACTTCCTCCATAGTACAGGCTGAGTCCTCACCTGGCGTCCCACTTCCTGTAATAAATCCACATAGGGACCAGTGCTACCTGACTGTCCATTACACTGCTACCTTTATCAGTCAGGGTTCTCTACCTGTCCATCATCTGCTACCTCAGAAAGCTGCCGGCACAGTACTTCCTCCATAGTACAGGCTGAGTCCTCACCTGGCGTCCCACTTCCTGTAATAATCCACATAGAGACCAGTGCTACCTGACTGTCCATTACACTGCTACCTTTATCAGTCAGGGTTCTCTACCTGTCCATCATCTACTACCTCAGAAAGCTGCCTGCACAGTACTTCCTCCATAATACAGGCTGAGTCCTCACCTGGCGCCCCACTTCCTGTAATAAATCCACAGAGACCAGTGCTACCTGACTGTCCATTACACTGCTACCTTTATCAGTCAGGGTTCTCTACCTGTCCTTCACCTGCCACCTCAGAAAGCTGCCTGCACAGTACTTCCTCCATAGTACAGGCTGAGTCCTCACCTGGCGTCCCACTTCCTGTAATAAATCCACATAGGGACCAGTGCTACCTGACTGTCCATTACACTGCTACCTTTATCAGCCAGGATTCTCTACCTGTCCATCATCTGCTACCTCAGAAAGCTGCCTGCACAGTACTTCCTCCATAGTACAGGCTGAGTCCTCACCTGGCGTCCCACTTCCTGTAATAAATCCACATAGGGACCAGTGCTACCTGACTGTCAATTACTGCTACCTTTATCAGTCAGGGTTCTCTACCTGTCCATCATCTACTACCTCAGAAAGCTGCCTGCATAATACTTCCTCCATAGTACAGGCTGTGTCCTCATCTGGCGTCCCGCTTCCTGTAATAAATCCACATAGGGACCAGTGCTACCTGACTGTCCATTACACTGCTACCTTTATCAGTCAGGGTTCTCTACCTGTCCATCAACTGCCACCTCGGAAAGCTGCCTGCACAGTACTTCCTCCATAGTACAGGCTGTGTCCTCACCTGGCGTCCCACTTCCTGTAATAAATCCACATAGGAACCAGTGCTACCTGACTGTCCATTACACTGCTACCTTTATCAGTCAGGGTTCTCTACCTGTCCATCATCTGCTACCTCACAAAACTGCCTGCACAGTACTTCCTCCATAGTACAGGCTGAGTCCTCACCTGGCGTCCCACTTCCTGTAATAAATCCACATAGGGACCAGTGCTACCTGACTGTCCATTACACTGCTACCTTTATCAGTCAGGGTTCTCTACCTGTCCATCACCTGCTACCTCAGAATGCTGCCTGCACAGTACTTCCTCCATAGTACAGGCTGAGTCCTCACCTGGCGTCCCACTTCCTGTAATAAATCCACATAGGGACCAGTGCTACCTGACTGTCCATTACACTGCTACCTTTATCAGTCAGGGTTCTCTACCTGTCCATCACCTGCTACCTCGGAAAGCTGCCTGCACAGTACTTCCTCCATAGTACAGGCTGAGTCCTCACCTGGCGTCCCACTTCCTGTAATAAATCCACATAGGGACCAGTGCTACCTGACTGTCCATTACACTGCTACCTTTATCAGTCAGGGTTCTCTACCTGTCCATCACCTGCTACCTCAGAATGCTGCCTGCACAGTACTTCCTCCATAGTACAGGCTGAGTCCTCACCTGGCGTCCCACTTCCTGTAATAAATCCACATAGGGACCAGTGCTACCTGACTGTCCATTACACTGCTACCTTTATCAGTCAGGGTTCTCTACCTGTCCATCACCTGCTACCTCAGAATGCTGCCTGCACAGTACTTCCTCCATAGTACAGGCTGAGTCCTCACCTGGCGTCCCACTTCCTGTAATAAATCCACATAGGGACCAGTGCTACCTGACTGTCCATTACACTGCTACCTTTATCAGTCAGGGTTCTCTACCTGTCCATCATCTGCTACCTCAGAAAGCTGCCGGCACAGTACTTCCTCCATAGTACAGGCTGAGTCCTCACCTGGCGTCCCACTTCCTGTAATAATCCACATAGAGACCAGTGCTACCTGACTGTCCATTACACTGCTACCTTTATCAGTCAGGGTTCTCTACCTGTCCATCATCTACTACCTCAGAAAGCTGCCTGCACAGTACTTCCTCCATAGTACAGGCTGAGTCCTCACCTGGCGTCCCGCTTCCTGTAATAAATCCACATAGGGACCAGTGCTACCTGACTGTCCATTACACTGCTACCTTTATCAGTCAGGGTTCTCTACCTGTCCATCATCTACTACCTCAGAAAGCTGCCTGCACAGTACTTCCTCCATAGTACAGGCTGAGTCCTCACCTGGCGTCCCGCTTCCTGTAATAAATCCACATAGGGACCAGTGCTACCTGACTGTCCATTACACTGCTACCTTTATCAGTCAGGGTTCTCTACCTGTCCATCATCTACTACCTCAGAAAGCTGCCTGCACAGTACTTCCTCCATAATACAAGCTGAGTCCTCACCTGGCGTCCCACTTCCTGTAATAAAGCTTTGGGCCACCTGCCACAGATGCAGCACATTACCCCTTCCGCTCTCACAGTCGCTGCAGGCCACAGATGCAGCACATTACCCCTTCCGCTCTCACACTCGCTGCAGGACACAGATGCAGCACATTACCCCTTCCAGTCTCACAGTCGCTGCAGGACACAGATGCAGCACATTACCCCTTCCGCTCTCACAGTCGCTGCAGGCCACAGATGCAGCACATTACCCCTTCCGCTCTCACACTCGCTGCAGGACACAGATGCAGCACATTACCCCTTCCGCTCTCACACTCACTGCAGGCCACAGATGCAGCACATTACCCCTTCCTCTCTCACACTCGCTGCAGGACACAGATGCAGCACATTACCCCTTCCGCTCTCACACTCACTGCAGGCCACAGATGCAGCACATTACCCCTTCCGCTCTCACACTCGCTGCAGGACACAGATGCAGCACATTACCCCTTCCGCTCTCACACTCACTGCAGGCCACAGATGCAGCACATTACCCCTTCCGCTCTCACACTCGCTGCAGGCCACAGATGCAGCACATTACCCCTTCCGCTCTCACACTCACTGCAGGCCACAGATGCAGCACATTACCCCTTCCGCTCTCACACTCGCTGCAGGACACAGATGCAGCACATTACCCCTTCCGCTCTCACACTCACTGCAGGCCACCTGCCACAGATGCAGCACATTACCCCTTCCGCTCTCACACTCACTGCAGGCCACCTGCCACAGATGCAGCACATTACCCCTTCCGCTCTCACACTCACTGCAGGCCACCTGCCACAGATGCAGCACATTACCCCTTCCGCTCTCACACTCGCTGCAGGACACAGATGCAGCACATTACCCCTTCCGCTCTCACACTCACTGCAGGCCACCTGCCACAGATGCAGCACATTACCCCTTCCTCTCTCACACTCGCTGCAGGACACAGATGCAGCACATTACCCCTTCCGCTCTCACACTCACTGCAGGCCACAGATGCAGCACATTACCCCTTCCGCTCTCACACTCGCTGCAGGACACAGATGCAGCACATTACCCCTTCCGCTCTCACACTCACTGCAGGCCACCTGCCACAGATGCAGCACATTACCCCTTCCGCTCTCACACTCGCTGCAGGCCACCTGCCACAGATGCAGCACATTACCCCTTCCTCTCTCACACTCGCTGCAGGACACAGATGCAGCACATTACCCCTTCCGCTCTCACACTCACTGCAGGCCACAGATGCAGCACATTACCCCTTCCGCTCTCACACTCGCTGCAGGACACAGATGCAGCACATTACCCCTTCCGCTCTCACACTCACTGCAGGCCACCTGCCACAGATGCAGCACATTACCCCTTCCGCTCTCACACTCACTGCAGGCCACAGATGCAGCACATTACCCCTTCCGCTCTCACACTCGCTGCAGGACACAGATGCAGCACATTACCCCTTCCGCTCTCACAGTCGCTGCAGGACAGAGATGCAGCACATTACCCCTTCCGCTCTCACAGTCGCTGCAGGACACAGATGCAGCACATTACCCCTTCCGCTCTCACAGTCACTGCAGGACACAGATGCAGCACATTACCCCTTCCGCTCTCACACTCGCTGCAGGACACAGATGCAGCACATTACCCATTCCGCTCTCACAGTCACTGCAGGCCACAGATGCAGCACATTACCCCTTCCTCTCTCACACTCGCTGCAGGACACAGATGCAGCACATTACGCTTTCCTCTCTCACAGTCACTGCAGGACACAGATGCAGCACATTACCCCTTCCTCTCTCACACTCGCTGCAGGACAAAGATGCAGCACATTACCCCTTCCGCTCTCACAGTGGCTGCAGGCCACAGATGCAGCACATTACCCCTTCCTCTCTCACACTCGCTGCAGGACAAAGATGCAGCACATTACCCCTTCCGCTCTCACACTCGCTGCAGGACACAGATGCAGCACATTACCCCTTCCTCTCTCACACTCGCTGCAGGACACAGATGCAGCACATTACCCCTTCCGCTCTCACAGTCGCTGCAGGACACAGATGCAGCACATTACCCCTTCCGCTCTCACACTCGCTGCAGGACACAGATGCAGCACATTACCCCTTCCGCTCTCACAGTCGCTGCAGGACACAGATGCAGCACATCACCCCTTCCGCTCTCACAGTCGCTGCAGGACACAGATGCAGCACATTACCCCTTCCGCTCTCACACTCGCTGCAGGACACAGATGCAGCACATTACCCCTTCCGCTCTCACACTCGCTGCAGGACACAGATGCAGCACATTACCCCTTCCGCTCTCACAGTCGCTGCAGGACACAGATGCAGCACATTACCCCTTCCGCTCTCACAGTCGCTGCAGGACACAGATGCAGCACATTACCCCTTCCGCTCTCACAGTCGCTGCAGGACACAGATGCAGCACATTACCCCTTCCGCTCTCACAGTCGCTGCAGGACACAGATGCAGCACATTACCCCTTCCGCTCTCACAGTCGCTGCAGGCCACAGATGCAGCACATTACCCCTTCCGCTCTCACAGTCGCTGCAGGACAGAGATGCAGCACATTACCCCTTCCGCTCTCACAGTCGCTGCAGGACACAGATGCAGCACATTACCCCTTCCGCTCTCACACTCGCTGCAGGCCACCTGCCACAGATGCAGCACATTACCCCTTCCGCTCTCACAGTCGCTGCAGGACACAGATGCAGCACATTACCCCTTCCGCTCTCACACTCACTGCAGGCCACCTGCCACAGATGCAGCACATTACCCCTTCCGCTCTCACAGTCGCTGCAGGACACTGATGCAGCACATTACCCCTTCCGCTCTCACACTCGCTGCAGGACACAGATGCAGCACATTACCCCTTCCGCTCTCACAGTCGCTGCAGGACACAGATGCAGCACATTACCCCTTCCGCTCTCACAGTCGCTGCAGGACACAGATGCAGCACATTACCCCTTCCGCTCTCACAGTCGCTGCAGGCCACAGATGCAGCACATTACCCCTTCCGCTCTCACACTCGCTGCAGGACACAGATGCAGCACATTACCCCTTCCGCTCTCACACTCGCTGCAGGCCACAGATGCAGCACATTACCCCTTCCGCTCTCACAGTCGCTGCAGGACAGAGATGCAGCACATTACCCCTTCCGCTCTCACAGTCGCTGCAGGACACAGATGCAGCACATTACCCCTTCCTCTCTCACAGTCGCTGCAGGACAGAGATGCAGCACATTACCCCTTCCTCTCTCACAGTCGCTGTAGGACACAGATGCAGCACATTACCCCTTCCGCTCTCACAGTCGCTGCAGGACACAGATGCAGCACATTACCCCTTCCTCTCTCACAGTCGCTGTAGGACACAGATGCAGCACATTACCCCTTCCGCTCTCACAGTCGCTGCAGGACAGAGATGCAGCACATTACCCCTTCCGCTCTCACAGTCACTGCAGGCCACAGATGCAGCACATTACCCCTTCCTCTCTCACACTCGCTGCAGGACACAGATGCAGCACATTACCCCTTCCTCTCTCACAGTCGCTGCAGGCCACAGATGCAGCACATTATCCCTTCCGGTCTCACAGTCGCTGCAGGCCACAGATGCAGCACATTATCCCTTCCGGTCTCACAGTCGCTGCAGGCCACAGATGCAGCACATTACCCCTTCCGCTCTCACACTCGCTGCAGGACACAGATGCAGCACATTACCCCTTCCTCTCTCACAATCGCTGCAGGACACAGATGCAGCACATTACCCCTTCCGCTCTCACAGTCGCTGCAGGACAGAGATGCAGCACATTACCCCTTCCTCTCTCACACTCGCTGCAGGACACAGATGCAGCACATTACCCCTTCCTCTCTCACAGTCGCTGCAGGACACAGATGCAGCACATTATCCCTTCCGGTCTCACAGTCGCTGCAGGCCACAGATGCAGCACATTATCCCTTCCGCTCTCACACTCGCTGCAGGACACAGATGCAGCACATTACCCCTTCCGCTCTCACACTCGCTGCAGGACACAGATGCAGCACATTACCCCTTCCTCTCTCACAATCGCTGCAGGACACAGATGCAGCACATTACCCCTTCCGCTCTCACCCTCGCTGCAGGACACAGATGCAGCACATTACCCCTTCCGCTCTCACAGTCGCTGCAGGACACAGATGCAGCACATTACCCCTTCCGCTCTCACACTCGCTGCAGGACACAGATGCAGCACATTACCCCTTCCGCTCTCACCCTCGCTGCAGGACACAGATGCAGCACATTACCCCTTCCGCTCTCACAGTCGCTGCAGGACACAGATGCAGCACATTACCCCTTCCGCTCTCACACTCGCTGCAGGACACAGATGCAGCACATTACCCCTTCCGCTCTCACACTCGCTGCAGGACACAGATGCAGCACATTACCCCTTCCGCTCTCACCCTCGCTGCAGGACACAGATGCAGCACATTACCCCTTCCGCTCTCACAGTCACTGCAGGACACAGATGCAGCACATTACCCCTTCCGCTCTCACACTCGCTGCAGGCCACCTGCCACAGATGCAGCACATTACGCCTTCCGCTCTCACAGTCGCTACAGGCCACAGATGCAGCACATTACCCCTTCCGCTCTCACAGTCACTGCAGGCCACAGATGCAGCACATTACCCCTTCCGCTCTCACACTCGCTGCAGGACACAGATGCAGCACACTATCCCTTCCGCTCTCACAGTCACTGCAGGCCACAGATGCAGCACATTACCCCTTCCGCTCTCACACTCGCTGCAGGACACAGATGCAGCACATTACACCTTCCGCTCTCACAGTTGCTGCAGGACACAGATGCAGCACATTACCCCTTCCGCTCTCACACTCGCTGCAGGCCACCTGCCACAGATGCAGCACATTACGCCTTCCGCTCTCACAATCGCTACAGGCCACAGATGCAGCACATTACCCCTTCCGCTCTCACAGTCACTGCAGGCCACAGATGCAGCACATTACCCCTTCCGCTCTCACACTCGCTGCAGGACACAGATGCAGCACACTATCCCTTCCGCTCTCACAGTCACTGCAGGCCACAGATGCAGCACATTACCCCTTCCGCTCTCACACTCGCTGCAGGACACAGATGCAGCACATTACACCTTCCGCTCTCACAGTTGCTGCAGGACACAGATGCAGCACATTACCCCTTCCGCTCTCACACTCGCTGCAGGCCACAGATGCAGCACATTACCCCTTCCAGTCTCACAGTCGCTGCAGGACACAGATGCAGCGCATTACCCCTTCCTCTCTCACACTCGCTGCAGGACACAGATGCAGCACATTACCCCTTCCGCTCTCACACTCGCTGCAGGACACAGATGCAGCACACTATCCCTTCCGCTCTCACAGTCACTGCAGGCCACAGATGCAGCACATTACCCCTTCCGCTCTCACACTCGCTGCAGGACACAGATGCAGCACATTACCCCTTCCGCTCTCACAGTCGCTGCAGGACACAGATGCAGCGCATTACCCCTTCCTCTCTCACACTCGCTGCAGGACACAGATGCAGCACATTACCCCTTCCGCTCTCACACTCACTGCAGGCCACAGATGCAGCACATTACCCCTTCCGCTCTCACAGTCACTGCAGGCCACAGATGCAGCACATTACCCCTTCCGCTCTCACAGTCGCTGCAGGACACAGATGCAGCACATTACCCCTTCCGCTCTCACAGTCACTGCAGGCCACAGATGCAGCACATTACCCCTTCCGCTCTCACAGTCGCTGCAGGACACAGATGCAGCACATTACCCCTTCCGCTCTCACAGTCGCTGCAGGACACAGATGCAGCGCATTACCCCTTCCTCTCTCACACTCGCTGCAGGACACAGATGCAGCACATTACCCCTTCCGCTCTCACACTCGCTGCAGGACACAGATGCAGCACATTACCCCTTCCGCTCTCACAGTCGCTGCAGGACACAGATGCAGCACATTACCCCTTCCGCTCTCACACTCGCTGCAGGACACAGATGCAGCACATTACCCCTTCCGCTCTCACAGTCACTGCAGGCCACAGATGCAGCACATTACCCCTTCCGCTGTCCCCGGCTCTCTCCGGCTTCTCACATTCAGGCAGGTTACAATTTACATGCAGAGGTTGTAATAGGAAAAACATGGAAATCACAGATTCCATTAGGTCAAAATTCATAGATTTTTAATTTGTATAAACCAGTTCAAGATTACGCCATCAGTTGACGTTTTGACCCAACACATGGGTCTTCCTCAAGACCGGCTAATGTTAATGTACGACAATATATATATATATATATATATATACACATACTGTATACAATTGTAATCAGGGCCGGTTCTACACCAGTGCAAAGTTTTCCACTGGCGCCCCCCCCCCCCCCCCCCCGCGCGCGTGCGCGGCAAAACAGGGGCGTGGCTTTATAGGGGAGGGTCATGGCCACAGTTATGCCCCCATTAGCTGTGCCCCCAGATTTGCCCCAAGTAGTTGTGCCCCCCAGTAGATTTGCCCTGTGCCCCCTGTACTTGTGCCCCCCTGTAGATTTGCCCCAGTAGTTGTGCCCCCAGCAGCTGTGCCCCCAGTTAATTTGCCCCAGTAGCTGTTCCCCCTGTAGCAGTGCCCCCTGTAGTTGTGCCCCTAGTAGATGTGCCCCTTGTAATAGTGCCCCCTATATAGTAGTACCCCCAGTAGCTGTGTCCACAGTAGCTGTGCCCCCTGTAGCTGTGCCCCCTGTATGTGTCCCCAGTAGCTGTGCCCCCTGTATGTGTCCCCAGTAGTAGTGCCCCCTGTAGCTGTGCCCCCTGTATGTGTCCCCAGTAGCTGTGCCCCCTGTAGCTGTGCCCCCTGTATGTGTCCCCAGTAGTAGTGCCCCCTGTAGCTGTGCCCCCTGTATGTGTCCCCAGTAGCTGTGCCCCCTGTATGTGTCCCCAGTAGTAGTGCCCCCTGTAGCTGTGCCCCCTGTATGTGTCCCCAGTAGCTGTGCCCCCTGTATGTGTCCCCAGTAGTAGTTCCCCCCTGTAGCCGCTTTGAAACCCTAAAAGAAAAAACACAATACTTACCAGCCTCGCTCCTGCTTCCGGACCGCTGCTGCTGCTGTCTCCGGGCGCCGGCTCCTCTATATGGAATAGACGTCATACGGCACACGGCGCTCGCTGCAGCCGGGAGCCGGGGAGCGAAGAAGGATAATTAGTAGCGGCGGCGCCCTCAGGGTAGCAGCGCCCCGGGCAAAAAGCCTGCTTGCCCGTGGCAAGAGCCGCTACTGATTGTAATCCACAGGAAGGGGAAAGGAAGGCGCTCTCCGGCCTGTGTGTAAAGTCAGGCATGTATGTAACATACCCAGCTGGCGTCGCTGGGCGGTGTACCACTGGATGTTTAAAATAAATGTGTGACTTATTATACAATTTTGACACAAAGACTGAAGAGTGTGTTCTCTTTCCCTTCCTGCGGATTATGTCTGCATCTGGATGCCCTACTGGGTTCTCCGTGGAGTGCAAGCTCAGCAACCTACTATCTGACGCTGCGAGTGTGGGACCCCCATGTTATATATATACCGTTTATTAGAGATGAGCAGGTTCGGTTCGTCAAGATCCGAACCCCCCCGAACTTTTTTTTACACGGGTCCGAAGCAGCCTCGGTTCTTCCCGCCTTAGTCGCAAAACCCAAATGGGGGAAAACGTCATCATCCCGCTGTCGGATTCTCGCGAGATTCGTATTCCATATAAAGAACCACGTGTCAACGCCATTTTCACTCGTGCATTGTAGATTGAGCGGAGAGGACGTGGCTACGTTCTCTGCCTGAAAAGCTCCATATCTGTTCTCAGTGTGCTGCAAATATCTGTGCTCAGTGTGCTGCAAATATCTGTGCTCAGTGTGCTGCATTGTGGTGACCACCAGTATATAGTAGTACAGTGCAGTAGGCCATTGCTGTATCTTGCAGCTCCGTATCAGACTCAGTTCTAGTATTCTAGTATCCTGATCAGTGCTCAATATCTGCTGCATTGTTGTGACCAGTATATAGCAGTGGCGCACCCAGGGGGGTTTCGGAGCACCCAGAAACCCCCCTCAACTAAAAAAAAATAATATATATATATATATTTTTTTTTAAGCTGCATGAGTATTATTAATGGCTGTCTAGAGTCCTCTGCAGCCTGCTGTCTTCCTGGTGGCACTTGTAAGTGCAATAAAAGTTTACTTTATTTTAATTATAGTACATATATATCCATGTGCATACATATATACACATGTATATACATACATATATACACATACACACACACACACACACACACACACATATGATATATATATACATGTGTGTGTATATATATATATATATATGTGTGTGTACTGTATGTGTGTACATATATATATATATATATATATGTATGTATGTATGCATGTTTAATATGCTATGTATATGTGTATATGTATATATATATATGTGTGTGTGTGTGTAGATATATATATATATATATATATATATATATACACAGACACACTAGTTTTACGGACCCAGCATATACTGGGTCACCTCAGTCCCCACCCCCGTGATTGGCTCCGCCCAGTTCTGGAAACCCCCCCATGCAAATCCTGCGTTTGCCACTGTATAGTAGTACAGTGCATTGTGGTGACCACCAGTATATAGTAGTACAGTACAGTAGGCCATTGCTGTATCTTGCAGCTCTGTGTCACTTCTAGTATCCATATCTGTGCTGCATTGTTGTGACCAGTATATAGTAGTACAGTGCAGCATTGTGGTGACCACCAGTATATAGTAGACAGTACAGTAGGCCATAGCGTTATCTTGCAGCTCTGTGTCACTTCTAGTATCCATATCTGTGCTGCATTGTTGTGACCAGTATATATAGTAGTACAGTGCAGCATTGTGGTGACCACCAGTATATAGTTGTACAGTACAGTAGGCCATTGCTATTGATATATTACTGGCATATAATTCCACACATTAAAAAATGGAGAACAAAAATGTGGAGGGTAAAATAAGGAAAGATCAAGATCCACTTCCACCTCGTGCTGAAGCTGCTGCCACTAGTCATGGCCGAGACGATTCAATGCCATCAACGTCGTCTGCCAAGGCCGATGCCCAATGTTATAGTAGAGAGCATGTAAAATCCAAAAAACAAAAGTTCAGTAAAAATGACCCAAAAATCTAAATTAAAAGCGTCTGAGGAGAAGCGTAAACTTGCCAATATGCCATTTACAACACGGAGTGGCAAAGAACGGCTGAGGCCCTGGCCTATGTTCATGGCTAGTGGTTCAGCTTCACATGAGGATGGAAGCACTTCACATGAGGATGGAAGCCTGACCTTCCCAACACTGGACGGGAAGAGCTTGCGCCTTCCACCATTTGCACGCCCCCTGCAAGTGCTGGAAGGAGCACCCGCAGTCCAGTTCCTGATAGTCAAATTGAAGATGTCAGTGTTGAAGTACACCAGGATGAGGATATGGGTGTTGCTGACACTGAGGAGGAAATTGACAAGGAGGATTCTGATGGTGAGGTGGTTTGTCTAAGTCAGGCACCCGGGGAGACACCTGTTGTCCGTGGGAGGAATAGGGCCGTTGACATGCCTGGTGAAAATACCCCAAAAATCAGCTCTTCGGTGTGGAATTATTTCAACAGAAATGCGGACAACAGGTGTCAAGCCGTGTGTTGCCTTTGTCAAGCTGTAATAAGTAGGGGTAAGGACGTTAACCACCTAGGAACATCCTCCCTTAAACGTCACCTGCAGCGCATTCATCATAAGTCAGTGACAAGTTCAAAAACTTTGTGTGACAGCGGAAGCAGTCCACTGACCACTAAATCCCTTCCTCTTGTAACCAAGCTCACGCAAACCACACCACCAACTCCCTCAGTGTCAATTTCCTCCTTACCCAGGAAAGCCAATAGTCCTGCAGGTCATGTCACTGGCAAGTCTGGCGAGTCCTCTCCTGCCTGGGATTCCTCCGATGGATCCTTGAGTGTAACGCCTACTGCTGCTGGCTCTGCTGTTGTTGCTGCTGGGAGTCGATCGTCATCCCAGAGGGGAAGTCGGAAGACCACTTGTACTACTTCCAGTAAGCAATTGACTGTCCGACAGTCCTTTGCGAGGAAGATGAAATATCACAGCAGTCATCCTGTTGCAAAGCGGATAACTCAGGCCTTGGCAACTATGTTGGTGTTAGACGTGCGTCCGGTATCCGCCGTTAGTTCACAGGGACTTAGAGAATTGATTGAGGTAGTGTGTCCCCGGTACCAAATGCCATCTAGGTTCCACTTCACTAGGCAGGCGATACCGAAAATGTACACAGACGTCAGAAAAAGACTCACAACTGTCCTAAAAAATGAAGTTGTACCCAATGTCCACTTAACCACGGACATGTGGACAAGTGGAGCAGGGCAGACTAAGGACTATATGACTGTGACAGCCCACTGGGTAGATGTATTGCCTCCCGCAGCAAGAACAGCAGCGGCGGCACCAGTAGCAGCATCTCGCAAACGCCAACTCGTTCCTAGGCAGGCTACGCTTTGTATCACCGCTTTCCATAAGAGGCACACAGCTGAAAACCTCTTACGGAAACTGAGGAACATCATCGCAGATTGGCTTACCCCAATTGGACTCTCCTGGGGATTTGTGACATCAGACAACGCCAACAATATTGTGCATGCGTTACATGTGGGCAAATTCCAGCACGTCCCATGTTTTGCACATACAATGAATTTGGTGGTGCAGAATTATTTAAAAAATTACAGGGGCGTGCAAGAGATGCTGTTGGTGGCCCGAAGAATTGCGGGCCACTTTCGGCATTCATCCACCGCGTGCCGAAGACTGGAGCACCAGCAAACACTCCTGAACCTGCCCCTCCATCAGCTGAAGCAAGAGGTGGTAACGAGGTGGAATTCAACCCTTCAGAGGATGGAGGAGCAGCAAATGGCAATTCAAGCCTATACATCTGCCTACGATATAGGCAAAGGAGGGGGAATGCACCTGACTCAAGCGCAGTGGAGATTGATTTCAACGTTGTGCAAGGTTCTGCAACCCTTTGAACTTGCCACACGTGAAGTCAGTTCAGACACTGCCAGCCTGAGTCAGGTCATTCCCCTCATCAGGCTTTTGCAGAAGCAGCTGGAGAGATTGAAGGAGGAGCTAAAACGGAGCGATTCCGCTAGGCATGTGGGACTTGTGGATGGAGCCCTTAATTCGCTTAACCGGGATTCACGGGTGGTCAATCTGTTGAAATCAGAGCACTACATTTTGGCCACCGTGCTCGATCCTAGGTTTAAAGCCTACGTTGTATCTCTCTTTCCAGCAGACACAAGTCTGCAGAGGTTCAAAGACCTGCTGGTGAGACACTTGTCAAGTCAAGCGGAACGTGACCCGCCAACAGCTCCTCCTTCATTTTCTACCACCAGTGGAGCTGCCAGGAAAAGGATAAAATTTCCAAAACCACCCGCTGGCGGTGATGCAGGGCAGTCAGGAGCGAAAGCTGGTCCGGACTGAAGGACCTGCCAACGATTACTGACACTATTGAAAGAATGGTGGAGGATTATATGAGTGACCGCATACAAGTAGGCACGTCAGACAGTCCGTACGTATACTGGCAGGAATAAGAGGCAATTTGGAGGCCCTTGCACAAACTGGCTTTATTTTACCTAAGTTGCCCCCCTCCAGTGTGTACTCCGAAAGAGTGTTTAGTGCAGCCGGTCACCTTGTCAGCAATCGGCGTACGAGGTTACTTCCACAAAATGTGGAGAAGATGATGTTCATCAAAATGAATTCCTCCGTGGAGACATTAACCATCAATTGCCTCCAGAAAGTACACAGGGACCTGAGATGGTGGATTCCAGTGGGGACAAATTAATAATCTGTGAGAAGGGGGATGTACACAGTGAAAGGGGTGAAGAATCGGAGGATGAGGAGGAGGTGGACATCTTGCCTCTGTAGAGCCAGTTTGTGCAAGGAGGGATTGATTGCTTCTTTTTTGGTGGGGGCCCAAACCAACCAGTCATTTCAGTCACAGTCGTGTGGCAGACCCTGTCACTGAAATGATGGGTTGGTTAAAGTGTGCATGTCCTGTTTATACAACATAAGGGTGGGTGGGAGGGCCCAAGGACAATTCCATCTTGCACCTCTTTTTCTTCTTTGCATCATGTGATGTTTGAGGACTATTTTTTTGAAGTGCCATCCTGCCTGACACAGCAGTGCCACTCCTAGATGGGCCAGGTGTTTGTGTCGGCCACTTGGGTCGCTTAGCTTAGTTATCCAGCGACCTCGGTGCAAATTTTAGGACAAAAAATAATATTGTGAGGTGTGAGGTGTTCAGAATATACTGGAAATGAGTGGAAATTATGGTTATTGAGGTTAATAATACATTAGGATCAAAATCACCCCCAAATTCTATGATTTAAGCTGTTTTTGAGTGGTTTTTGAAAAAAACCCCACCTGAATCCAAAACATACCCGAATCCGACAAAAAAATTTAAGGGAGGTTTTGCCAAAATGCGTCCGAATCCAAAACACGGCCGCGGAACCGAATACAAAACCAAAACCCAAAAAATTTCCGGTGCACATCTCTACTGTATATACATACAGAGTATACAGTATATATGATTCCAAAAGAAGGCACTCACCACCAAATGCAACATGTACATGTCGGCTTAAATGCAACGTTTTGGTCCTTTCTGGACCTTTTTCAAGCTGGAAAACATATGAAACCGGTCTCCAACATTGTGCTGCTGGGGCTGCAGGGGAGCAGTACGAGATCCCACCCAGCACAAAGGTATTACATAATAGTATGTTCCCAGAAATGAGTGACACCACTTGCTACATCAGTTACCTGTAATAGATGGGTGCGGGGCTCCCTGGGGTGAGTGTACCGGTGCTGTACAGAGGGGTCTGTATCTAGTCAGCTGGGTGCGGGGCTCCCTGGGGTGAGTGTACCGGTGCTGTACAGAGCGGTCTGTATCTAGTCAGCTGGGTGCGGGGCTCCCTGGGGTGAGTGTACCGGTGCTGTACAGAGGGGTCTGTATCTAGTCAGCTGGGTGCGGGCTCCCTGGGGTGAGTGTACCGGTGCTGTACAGAGCGGTCTGTGTCTAGTCAGCTGGGTGCGGGGCTCCCTGGGGTGAGTGTACCGGTGCTGTACAGAGCGGTCTGTGTCTAGTCAGCTGGGTGCGGGGCTCCCTGCGGTGAGTGTACCGGTGCTGTACAGAGCGATCTGTGTCTAGTCAGCTGGGTGCGGGGCTCCCTGGGGTGAGTGTACCGGTGCTGTACAGAGGGGTCTGTATCTAGTCAGCTGGGTGCGGGCTCCCTGGGGTGAGTGTACCGGTGCTGTACAGAGCGGTCTGTGTCTAGTCAGCTGGGTGCGGGGCTCCCTGGGGTGAGTGTACCGGTGCTGTACAGAGCGGTCTGTGTCTAGTCAGCTGGGTGCGGGGCTCCCTGGGGTGAGTGTACCGGTGCTGTACAGAGCGATCTGTGTCTAGTCAGCTGGGTGCGGGGCTCCCTGGGGTGAGTGTACCGGTGCTGTACAGAGGGGTCTGTATCTAGTCAGCTGGGTGCGGGGCTTCCTGGTGTGAGTGTACCGGTGCTGTACAGAGGGGTCTGTATCTAGTCAGCTGGGTGCGGGGCTCCCTGGGGTGAGTGTACCGGTGCTGTACAGAGGGGTCTGTATCTAGTCAGCTGGGTGCGGGGCTCCCTGGGGTGAGTGTACCGGTGCTGTACAGAGGGGTCTGTATCTAGTCAGCTGGGTGCGGGGCTCCCTGGTGTGAGTGTACCGGTGCTGTACAGAGGGGTCTGTATCTAGTCAGCTGGGTGCGGGGCTCCCTGGGGTGAGTGTACCGGTGCTGTACAGAGGGGTCTGTATCTAGTCAGCTGGGTGCGGGGCTCCCTGGGGTGAGTGTACCGGTGCTGTACAGAGGGGTCTGTATCTAGTCAGCTGGGTGCGGGGCTCCCTGGGGTGAGTGTACCGGTGCTGTACAGAGGGGTCTGTATCTAGTCAGCTGGGTGCGGGGCTGCCTGGGGTGAGTGTACCGGTGCTGTACAGAAGGGTCTGTATCTAGTCAGCTGGGTGCTGGGCTCCCTGGGGTGAGTGTACCGGTGCTGTACAGAGGGGTCTGTATCTAGTCAGCTGGGTGCGGGACTGCCTGGGGTGAGTGTACCGGTGCTGTACAGAGGGGTCTGTATCTAGTCAGCTGGGTGCGGGGCTCTTTGGGGTGAGTGTACCGGTGCTGTACAGAGGGGTCTGTATCTAGTCAGCTGGGTGCGGGGTTCCCTGGGGTGAGTGTACCGGTGCTGTACAGAGGGGTCTGTATCTAGTCAGCTGGGTGCGGGGCTCCCTGGGGTGAGTGTACCGGTGCTGTACAGAGGGGTCTGTATCTAGTCAGCTGGGTGCGGGGCTCCCTGGGGTGAGTGTACCGGTGCTGTACAGAGGGGTCTGTATCTAGTCAGCTGGGTGCGGGGCTCCCTGGGGTGAGTGTACCGGTGCTGTACAGAGGGGTCTGTATCTAGTCAGCTGGGTGCGGGGCTGCCTGGGGTGAGTGTACCGGTGCTGTACAGAAGGGTCTGTATCTAGTCAGCTGGGTGCGGGGCTCCCTGGGGTGAGTGTACCGGTGCTGTACAGAGGGGTCTGTATCTAGTCAGCTGGGTGCGGGGCTGCCTGGGGTGAGTGTACCGGTGCTGTACAGAGGGGTCTGTATCTAGTCAGCTGGGTGCGGGGCTCCCTGGTGTGAGTGTACCGATGCTGTACAGAGGGGTCTGTATCTAGTCAGCTGGGTGCGGGGCTCCCTGGGGTGAGTGTACCGGTGCTGTACAGAGGGGTCTGTATCTAGTCAGCTGGGTGCGGGGCTCCCTGGGGTGAGTGTACCGGTGCTGTACAGAGGGGTCTGTATCTAGTCAGCTGGGTGCGGGGCTCCCTGGGGTGAGTGTACCGGTGCTGTACAGAGGGGTCTGTATCTAGTCAGCTGGGTGCGGGGCTGCCTGGGGTGAGTGTACCGGTGCTGTACAGAAGGGTCTGTATCTAGTCAGCTGGGTGCGGGGCTGCCTGGGGTGAGTGTACCGGTGCTGTACAGAGGGGTCTGTATCTAGTCAGCTGGGTGCGGGGCTCCCTGGGGTGAGTGTACCGGTGCTGTACAGAGGGGTCTGTATCTAGTCAGCTGGGTGCGGGGCTCCCTGGGGTGAGTGTACCGGTGCTGTACAGAGGGGTCTGTATCTAGTCAGCTGGGTGCGGGGCTGCCTGGGGTGAGTGTACCGGTGCTGTACAGAGGGGTCTGTATCTAGTCAGCTGGGTGCGGGGCTGCCTGGGGTGAGTGTACCGGTGCTGTACAGAGGGGTCTGTATCTAGTCAGCTGGGTGCGGGGCTGCCTGGGGTGAGTGTACCGGTGCTGTACAGAAGGGTCTGTATCTAGTCAGCTGGGTGCGGGGCTGCCTGGGGTGAGTGTACCGGTGCTGTACAGAGGGGTCTGTATCTAGTCAGCTGGGTGCGGGGCTGCCTGGGGTGAGTGTACCGGTGCTGTACAGAGGGGTCTGTATCTAGTCAGCTGGGTGCGGGGCTGCCTGGGGTGAGTGTACCGGTGCTGTACAGAAGGGTCTGTATCTAGTCAGCTGGGTGCGGGGCTGCCTGGGGTGAGTGTACCGGTGCTGTACAGAGGGGTCTGTATCTAGTCAGCTGGGTGCGGGGCTGCCTGGGGTGAGTGTACCGGTGCTGTACAGAAGGGTCTGTATCTAGTCAGCTGGGTGCGGGGCTGCCTGGGGTGAGTGTACCGGTGCTGTACAGAGGGGTCTGTATCTAGTCAGCTGGGTGCGGGGCTGCCTGGGGTGAGTGTACCGGTGCTGTACAGAGGGGTCTGTATCTAGTCAGCTGGGTGCGGGGCTGCCTGGGGTGAGTGTACCGGTGCTGTACAGAGGGGTCTGTATCTAGTCAGCTGGGTGCGGGGCTGCCTGGGGTGAGTGTACCGGTGCTGTACAGAGGGGTCTGTATCTAGTCAGCTGGGTGCGGGGCTGCCTGGGGTGAGTGTACCGGTGCTGTACAGAAGGGTCTGTATCTAGTCAGCTGGGTGCGGGGCTGCCTGGGGTGAGTGTACCGGTGCTGTACAGAGGGGTCTGTATCTAGTCAGCTGGGTGCGGGGCTGCCTGGGGTGAGTGTACCGGTGCTGTACAGAAGGGTCTGTATCTAGTCAGCTGGGTGCGGGGCTGCCTGGGGTGAGTGTACCGGTGCTGTACAGAGGGGTCTGTATCTAGTCAGCTGGGTGCGGGGCTGCCTGGGGTGAGTGTACCGGTGCTGTACAGAAGTGTTTGTAGCTGTGAGCTCTGGTCTGTGTCAGTATCTGTGTTGGGAAGACAATGGCTGCTGCAGCACCTCCTGTAACAGAGAGAGAGAGAGAGAGTGAGAGAGAGACAGATAGAGGGACAGAGAGAGATAGATAGAGGGACAGAGAGAGAGAGAGACATAGAGAGAGAGCGCAGGATGTTGGCGGTCTGGAGACAGTGTGTAAGTTCCTTGTTTCTCCTCCGTGTTGCAATCTGTCTCTTCCTGTGGTTATTACAGTATGTTCTGTATCATTATCATTAGTCACGGCAGTGTCTGTGGCGGTCTCATCTTGCCGCTGCGAGGACTGGCCGAGTAATCTCATGGCTGTAGGGCCATGTAGCAGTACGTGCACACACCGGGGTTATACACTGAATATGCGGCCACACAACCAGTCGCTGCTCCTCGGCCCTATGTGCAGCCAGGGCCAGTTTCTGGGAAGGGCAGGAAGGGTATTTGCCCTGGGTGCAGGACTCACCTTTATTAGGGCCGGTATTCTATGTGCTGATAGTCAGGGTATTTTGCAGGAAGTACTGAGCAGTGTGTGATTGGGGGGGAGGTGCAGCAGCGACAGCGTCTGTGATATTATGTAACGCTGGGCCAGTAGTCTTCCTCACCAGCTGCTGCGCTAATGCGGATTCAGGGTGCAAAAATCACACATACAAGGTCCTAAACTGCGTTCTCTACAGATCTGGAGGCGGGTGGGAATGGGGCGCCGACGCTCCACTTAAGGTGTACGGTGCGGACAACTGTTGCTGGGGCGGGTCGCAGTGGTGCATGATGTCACACGCACCCACTGCGACCCTTAACATGGCGGGTAGCCATCTGCCTTCACCGTGCAATGCTTTCGCATGTCAGCAGGGGGGCTGGATCCGGCATGCAGGGAGGACTTGCCCGATGCTGAGCGTCCCGTCCCCCCCATCCCCCCCTCCTCCCCCGCATTTCAAAGAATCTGATGGTAGATGTGTTTTCGGTCTGAATTAGGCCCTTAGACCAGCAAACACTCCACCAGCTCTATGGAGACGCCTGCGACTGGCAAACCGCCCCTATTACCACCCAGTAATGCCCACTGCGTCTTACATCACCACCTCTGTATCAGGACCTCTGCGTTCCTACCACCATCCAGCCAGTAAATGACTAGCATTTATTACATACGCCCACAGATGCTGGAACACGGGTGGCAAAGGGGGGCTCCCCCTCCCAAATATTTGAGAGTCACCTTTCAAAGTACTGGGTTGCGGGGCGCAGTCACGCTGTGCGGCTGCTCCATCTCCTCCGTGCCCACAGCCCTCCTCACCCTGCCTCCAGGGCCGGATTAAGCCTTGGGGGTGCCCGGAGCACTTTAGGCAGGGGGGTCTTGGTGGAAGGGGGGTCTGTGTTTAAGATTCTGCAAACCTCCCATAATGACCCATTCATTAATTAATGTATGATTGTAATCACCTGTGTTGAAATATTTAATTAATAAGAAAGGTGTTACAGCACAGGTGATTGTAATCATACATTAAGAAGGAAGTCCAGGGAGAATATTTTGTCCCTCCTGGAATGGGTCATGTTGGGAGGTGTGGATTCTGTATATTAAATTTAGCCCAATGGTGTATATTACATTTAAACTAATAGTTTAACAATGCCTGGGGACTGTTTATAGCTCCGCCTAATTGAAAAACAACTATTTTATAAAGTTTTCCTGTAGTGGAACAAAGACAACGTAACCTTAAAATACACATAGAAAAATAAAATCTATAATTTATCTTGTCACATGCAATAATAGCAGCAGCCTCTGTACTACTTACACACTGGGACCGAACTCAGGAGGACTCTGTGTGTGTGTGTGTGTGTGTGTGTGTGTGTGTGTGTGTGTGTGTGTGTGTGTGTGTGTGTGTGCACTTGTTTATATATCCTAATGGGGACAAGGGCCAGACAGCACACCAACACTGGCGGGACCTCCGACATGGTGGGGACCTAAAATGAGGTCCCCACGAGTCTGACCCTGGGAGGTGATAGGGGAGTCATGTCTCAACTACCCAGCATACAATTCTCGCAAGTCCCCGAGAATCACGTTTACCAGACTGGAATGGGTGTCGGTGTGTATGCAATGCAGAGTGTGTTTAAAGCAAACAGTTCCCCAGCGCTGGTGAGCATTCCCCAAATAATCTCTGCGGTGCCACCGGGGGGGGGGGGGGGGGGGGGGGGGGGGGCACCGCGGCCTTCTTGCTCTGCGCAGGCGGGGGACTTGGACCGGGTGCCCTTGCTCTCCAGCCAAGTCCCGGCCCGGGGACTTGGCCGGAGGCACCCCGTCCGCCCGGCGCGTCAGCGCCTCCGAGCGCGGCGGAGCGCGGAAGGGGGGGTCCTTCCCTGGTCCGCCCGGGGGCCGACGTGGACTCCCTGGCCGGGCTTAATAGTCGGGGGCGGGTCCACCGGGAGGGGAGGAGGGGCCGGAAGGCAACCTCCCTACCCGGGGCTTAAGCCTCGGGCCGTCCGGACGGGGGGAGCGAGTCCAGGCCTCGCCTCCTCCTCATCCCGCCCGGGTCAACCCCCGGTCCGTCCGGCGGCTCCACGGCCTGGGCTTCCCATCCAGCTTCACCCGGCGAGAGACCGGGCTGCGGAAGCCGGCGAGATCCCGGGCTGTTCTTCTCTTCCATCCATCCGTCCGTTATTTCATTTTCTGTCTGTATGTATGGAGCCCGGGCCACGGAAGCCGGCGGGTGCCCGGGCTGCGGAAGCCGGCGAGAGCCCGGGCTGTTCTTCTCTTCCATTCATCTGTCCGTTATTTCATTTTCTGCCTGTATGTACGGAGCCCGGGCCGCGGAAGCCGGAGTGAGCCCGGGCTGCGGAAGCCGGCGAGAGCCCGGGCTGGTTCTTCTCTTCCATCCATCCGTCCGTTATTTCATTTTCTGTCTGTATGTACGGAGCCCGGGCCGCGGAAGCCGGAGGGAGCCCGGGCCGCGGAAGCCGGCGGGTGCCCGGGTTGCGGAAGCCGGCGAGAGCCCGGGCTGGTTCTTCTCTTCCATCCATCCGTTATTTCATTTTCTGTCTGTATGTACGGAGCCCGGGCCGCAGAAGCCGGAGGGAGCCCGGGCCGCGGAAGCCGGCGGGTGCCCGGGCTGCGGAAGCCGGCGGGTGCCCGGGCCGCGGAAGCCGGCGGGTGCCCGGGTTGCGGAAGCCGGCGGGTGCCCGGGTTGCGGAAGCCGGCGAGAGCCCGGGCTGGTTCTTCTCTTCCATCCATCCGTTATTTCATTTTCTGTCTGTATGTACGGAGCCCGGGCCGCAGAAGCCGGAGGGAGCCCGGGCCGTGGAAGCCGGCGGGTGCCCGGGCCGCGGAAGCCGGCGAGAGCCCGGGCTGTTCTTTTCTTCCATCCATCCATTGTTTAATTTTCTATCTGTATGTATGGAGCCCGGGCTGCGGAAGCCGGCGAGAGCCCGGGCTGTTCTTCTCTTCCATCCATCTGTCCGTTATGTCATTTTCTGCCTGTATGTACGGATCCCGGGCCGCGGAAGCCGGAGGGAGCCCGGGGTGCGGAAGCCGGCGGGTGCCCGGGCTGCGGAAGCCGGCGAAAGCCCGGGCTGTTCTTCTCTTCCATCTGTCCGTTATTTCATTTTCTGTCTGTATGTACGGAGCCCGGGCCGCGGAAGCCGGAGGGAGCCCGGGCCGCGGAAGCCTGCGGGTGCCCGGGCTGTTCTTCTCTTCCATCCATCCATTATTTCATTTTCTAACTGTAATGTAATTGAAATGATAATAAAATAAAAAATCTGTCTACATCTACTACCTACAGGTATCTGTAGGTAGTAGATGTAGACAGATTTTTTTATTTATTTATTTATTTTTATCGTTTCAATTGTCTTGTCTTTACTGATCTCTTCCCTTTCCATTTTTGGAAGGACCAGTCTCTTTCCAAGAGCCCTCCGTGTCGCCAGGCGGCCAGCGGGGGGCGCCGCAGCGGGGACCGGGGGAGAAACAATCCGACCGACAGGCCAGGTAGTTCCTCCCTGGCTTTTTTTTTTTTTTTTTAATTTGATAGAATTGTTTTTGTGGTATTCTTTTACCCCCTTTTTTTTTCCCCTATTTTTTTTTCTTTTCTTTTTTTCCCTTCAATTTATTTCCCTCCACCAGGGGGCGCCGACGAGGGGAGACACCTCCCCGCCGCCGCCGGCCCGGACACATCGCAAATTCACAACGGTGGATTATTTTATTAATTTTTTACGCGGCCAGCAGGGGGCTCCGCGCGCGGACCTGCGTCCCGCTTACATTTGCCGGGCTTATATATTATTTATATTATTTCGGCCAAGTCAGCGGAGCTCGTGTGAGAAGGGCATTCGTCAGAAAAATCGCGGAGCCCGAAAACCGGGTCTGATATTAGTTCAATCCAGGAGGAAAGGTTGCCCAAGTCCGCGGAGCTCAGGTGAGAAGGGCATTCGTCAGAAAAATCGCGGAGCCCGAAAACCGGGTCTGATATTAGTTCAATCCAGAGGAAAGGTTGCCCAAGTCCGCGGAGCTCAGGTGAGAAGGGCATTCGTCAGAAAAATCGCGGAGCCCGAAAACCGGGTCTGATATTAGTTCAATCCAGAGGGAAGGTTGCCCAAGTCCGCGGAGCTCAGGTGAGAAGGGCATTCATCAGAAAAATCGCGGAGCCCGAAAACCGGGTCTGATATTAGTTCAATCCAGAGGGAAGGTTGCCCAAGTCCGCGGAGCTCAGGTGAGAAGGGCATTCGTCAGAAAAATCGCGGAGCCCGAAAACCGGGTCTGATATTAGTTCAATCCAGAGGAAAGGTTGCCCAAGTCCGCGTAGCTCAGGTGAGAAGGGCATTCGTCAGAAAAATCGCGGAGCCCGAAAACCGGGTCTGAGATTAGTTCAATCCAGAGGGAAGGTTGCCCAAGTCCGCGGAGCTCAGTTGAGAAGGGCATTCGTCAGAAAAATCGCGGAGCCCGAAAACCGGGTCTGATATTAGTTCAATCCAGAGGAAAGGTTGCCCAAGTCCGCGGAGCTCAGGTGAGAAGGGCATTCGTCAGAAAAATCGCGGAGCCCGAAAACCGGGTCTGATATTAGTTCAATCCAGAGGGAAGGTTGCCCAAGTCCGCAGAGCTCAGGTGAGAAGGGCATTCGTCAGAAAAATCGCGGAGCTCGAAAACCGGGTCTGATATTAGTTCAATCCAGAGGGAAGGTTGCCCAAGTCCGCGGAGCTCAGG
This sequence comes from Pseudophryne corroboree, assembly GCF_028390025.1. NCBI lineage: Eukaryota > Metazoa > Chordata > Amphibia > Anura > Myobatrachidae > Pseudophryne > Pseudophryne corroboree. The sequence goes on from NC_086451.1 coordinate 1,047,632, forward strand.
TGAGAAGGGCATTCATCAGAAAAATCGCGGAGCCCGAAAACTGGGTCTGATATTAGTTCAATCCAGAGGGAAGGTTGCCCAAGTCCGCGGAGCTCAGGTGAGAAGGGCATTCATCAGAAAAATCGCGGAGCCCGAAAACCGGGTCTGATATTAGTTCAATCCAGAGGAAAGGTTGCCCAAGTCCGCGGAGCTCAGGTGAGAAGGGCATTCGTCAGAAAATCGCGGAGCCCGAAAACCGGGTCTGATATTAGTTCAATCCAGAGGGAAGGTTGCCCAAGTCCGCGGAGCTCAGGTGAGAAGGGCATTCGTCAGAAAAATCGCGGAGCCCGAAAACCGGGTCTGATATTAGTTCAATCCAGAGGGAAGGTTGCCCAAGTCCGCGGAGCTCAGGTGAGAAGGGCATTCGTCAGAAAAATCGCGGAGCTCGCAGCCGGGCTCTATACCTTCCCCCCTTGCCCATCGCAGCGCCCCCTGGTGGGCTTAATCCGGTACTACAATTTGTGGAAGTCTTGCCGATGAGTGGAGATTGGCACCCCTCGGGCCGGGACAGGCTTCCAGGAGCCTGGGGAAAATCGGAGCAAGTGACGCAAAAGTGTCGCGCGCGCCACCCGACACGTGACTCTAATAAGAGCCACCTCTCCGGATGTGTAATAGGAAGCACGTGCCGGGGCCTGGGCCCTTGATTCCCTGAACCCTGTATTCACGGTGGGCGTGGTTAGACAGAAAGCGCGAGCTTGGTACGGTGTGTGCGCCACAAACCCCGGAAGTCCTGGGTCTGCTGGTCACATTGAGGCAATGGACGGAACCGACGGCAGTGACGAAGACTATCTCCCCGACTCGTCAGAGTTGAGCAGCTCGGATGATAGTGGAGGGGAGGAGACGTCTTTTCACGGCAGGCAGGTTGTGGAAGTGTCCGGGGCTTGCTCCGTGGAGGCAGAACCAAGTCTCCATCCGGCCCGCGCAGTGTCGGTCCAGGTACTTACCCGAAAAGCAGATGGTTCGATTGCATGTAACAAGAAAAATTTCTACCTGTGGTGCGAGAGGCCATTCTCAAAAATTGCGAGACATGTGCAAGCTGTCCACCACAATGAGCATGAGGTAGCAAGGGCACTCAGCTTTCCGAAGCGCTCCAGGGAAAGGACAGTGCAGCAAGACCTGATTCGCACCCGGGGAAACTTTGCCCATAATGTCGGGGTTCTCTGTGAGGGCAGCGGAGTCCTCCTACCGTGCAAGCAGCCGGAAGAAGCAACGGCTCCCCAAGATTTCATGCACTGTGTAAAATGTAAAGGGCTATTCTCCAGGAAGCACCTGTGGCGCCATGTGAAGAGGTGCCCGCTCCGCAAAAGTGACAGCCCCAAACCTGGAAGAACCAGGGTGCAGGGTCTCTTCACTTACGCCACACCTCTCCCGAAAGATGTTGGCACCAGCCTCTGGAAGTTGCTGAGCGAAATGAATTATGATGATGTGGTACCGGTAATCAAAGGGGACCGCTGTATTATGTAGTTCGGTCAGCACCTCTATAACCATCTGGGGTCTGATGTCAGCAAGCATGATTACATCCGTCAGAAGCTCAGAGAGGTGGGGCGGCTTCTGCTGAAGGCGATGAAGGTCACACCGTTGCGGTGTATGGAAGATTTCATTTGCCCACCGAATTTCCTGCAAGTGGTGCATGCTGTGAGGAGCCTGGCCGGTTACGATGACCGCACCAATACATATAAAATACCCTCTGTCACGATCTAGGTAATTCCTTATCAGTATTTACCTTCCAAATGCCTCCTGAGACTGTCCCAGTTTTCCAAGCAGGGGTTAAAGTGAGCCGGAACGGGGCGGAACTGCGTTCCGTCAGTTCCACCAGGAGACGGAACGCAGCTCCGCCTCCCCCGGCTCACCTAACCCGATGTCCCGGGCGGCGCTGCAGGGAGATGCCGGGCACCCGCTGAGATCGCGTTACCAGCGGGCGCCCGTCTCCCTCCCCGCAGCAGCAGCCGGAGCTCAATACTGAGCTCCGGCTTCCGGCTCTGTCAGTGCGCGCTATAGGAGAGACGTCATGACGTCTCTCCCATAGTGCCGAGGAGCGGGCAGCGAGAGAGGACTGCGGCGGGAGCGGGGCTTGGTAAGTATGGTGCTCCCCCTCCCCCCTCCCTCCTATATGTGTACCACTAGCGGTGTTTCTACTGGGGGCTAGTTACTGGGGGGCTTTTACTACTGGGGGGCTTTACTACTGGGGCAAACTACAGAGGGGCAAAACTACTGGGGGGCTTTACTACTGGGGCAAACTACAGAGGGGCAAACTACTGGGGGGCTTTAGTACTGGGGGCAAACTACTGGGGGGCTTTACTGCTGGGGCAAACTACAAGGGGCAAACAACTGGGAGCATTCCTACAAGGGGGCAAGCTACAAAGGGGCAAACTACTGGCAGCATTACTACTGGGGGCTAAACTACAAGGGGGCATAATTACAGGAGCTAAACTACTGGGGGTATAACTACAAGGGGGCAAACTACTGGGGACATTACTAACTTTGGCAAACTACATGGGGGCTAAACTACAGGGGCTAAACAACTGGGGGCACAACTGCAGGGGGCATTACCACTGGGGGATAAACTACATGGGGCAAACTACATGAGGGCAAAACTACTGGGGGCATTGTATAAGGGGTGCTACTGCTGGGGGCATTACTGTATGGGCCGACAAAGAAGCTGCGTTCCCGGTCCGACCCTCCGTCGCTCCACCCCTACCATTGCCACCGCACTGGAAGCCCAGGTTCCAGACTCCCAGCTGCAGCGGATCTGGGACCAGGCCGGCTTTATTATCCCTGCCGCTGCATCGAGCTCATGTGACCGCGGCGCTACTAGTTCAAATCTGTCGCTGATTGGCTGCCGGTCCGCAGCAGTTTTGAAATATTAGCGCCGTGGTCACAGGAGCTCGATGCGGCGGCAGGGATAATAAAGCCAGCCTGGTTCCAGATCCACTGCAGCCGCCCTCAGCCTCTTCTGCCGCCCCGCCCTCGGACCTCTGCGCACTGGTAACGAGGTGGAATTCAACCCTCTATATGCTTCAGAGGTTGGAGGAGCAGCAAAAGGCCATTCAAGCCTATACAATTGAGCACGATATAGGAGGTGGAATGCACCTGTCTCAAGTGCAGTGGAGAATGATTTCAACGTTGTGCAAGGTTCTGATGCCCTTTGAACTTGCCACACGTGAAGTCAGTTCAGACACTGCCAGCCTGAGTCAGGTCATTCCCCTCATCAGGCTTTTGCAGAAGAAGCTGGAGACATTGAAGGAGGAGCTAACACGGAGCGATTCCGCTAGGCATGTGGGACTTGTGGATGGAGCCCTTAATTCGCTTAACAAGGATTCACGGGTGGTCAATCTGTTGAAATCAGAGCACTACATTTTGGCCACCGTGCTCGATCCTAGATTTAAAACCTACCTTGGAACTCTCTTTCCGGCAGACACAAGTCTGCTGGGGTTGAAAGACCTGCTGGTGAGAAAATTGTCAAGTCAAGCGGAACGCGACCTGTCAACATCTCCTCCTTCACATTCTCCCGCAACTGGGGGTGCGAGGAAAAGGCTCAGAATTCCGAGCCCACCCGCTGGCGGTGATGCAGGGCAGTCTGGAGCGACTGCTGATGCTGACATCTGGTCCGGACTGAAGGACCTGACAACGATTACGGACATGTCGTCTACTGTCACTGCATATGATTCTCTCAACATTGATAGAATGGTGGAGGATTATATGAGTGACCGCATCCAAGTAGGCACGTCACACAGTCCGTACTTATACTGGCAGGAAAAAGAGGCAATTTGGAGGCCCTTGCACAAACTGGCTTTATTCTACCTAAGTTGCCCTCCCACAAGTGTGTACTCCCAAAGAGTGTTTAGTGCAGCCGCTCACCTTGTCAGCAATCGGCGTATGAGGTTACTTCCAGAAAATGTGGAGAAGATGATGTTCATTAAAATGAATTATAATCAATTCCTCCGCGGAGACATTGACCAGCAGCAATTGCCTCCACAAAGTACACAGGGAGCTGAGATGGTGGATTCCAGTGGGGACGAATTGATAATCTGTGAGGAGGGGGATGTACACGGTGATATATCGGAGGATGATGATGAGGTGGACATCTTGCCTCTGTAGAGCCAGTTTGTGCAAGGAGAGATTAATTGCTTCTTTTTTGGTGGGGGTCCAAACCAACCCGTCATTTCAGTCACAGTCGTGTGGCAGACCCTGTCACTGAAATGATGGGTTGGTTAAAGTGTGCATGTCCTGTTTTGTTTATACAACATAAGGGTGGGTGGGAGGGCCCAAGGACAATTCCATCTTGCACCTCTTTTTTCTTTTCTTTTTCTTTGCATCATGTGCTGATTGGGGAGGGTTTTTTGGAAGGGCCATCCTGCGTGACACTGCAGTGCCACTCCTAGATGGGCCCGGTGTTTGTGTCGGCCACTAGGGTCGCTTATCTTACTCACACAGTCAGCTACCTCATTGCGCCTCTTTTTTTCTTTGCGTCATGTGCTGTTTGGGGAGGGTTTTTTGGAAGGGCCATCCTGCGTGACACTGCAGTGCCACTCCTAGATGGGCCCGGTGTTTGTGTCGGCCACTAGGGTCGCTTAACTTACTCACACAGCTACCTCATTGCGCCTCTTTTTTTCTTTGCGTCATGTGCTGTTTGGGGAGTGTTTTTTGGAAGGGCCATCCTGCGTGACACTGCAGTGCCACTCCTAGATGGGCCCGGTGTTTGTGTCGGCCACTAGGGTCGCTTATCTTACTCACACAGCTACCTCATTGCGCCTCTTTTTTTCTTTGCGTCATGTGCTGTTTGGGGAGTGTTTTTTGGAAGGGCCATCCTGCGTGACACTGCAGTGCCACTCCTAGATGGGCCCGGTGTTTGTGTCGGCCACTAGGGTCGCTTAGCTTAGTCTTCCAGCGACCTCGGTGCAAATTTTAGGACTAAAAATAATATTGTGAGGTGTGAGGTATTCAGAATAGACTGAAAATGAGTGGAAATTATGGTTTTTGAGGTTAATAATACTTTGGGATCAAAATGACCCCCAAATTCTATGATTTAAGCTGTTTTTTAGTGTTTTTTGAAAAAAACACCCGAATCCAAAACACACCCGAATCCGACAAAAAAAATTCGGTGAAGTTTTGCCAAAACGCGGTCGAACCCAAAACACGGCCGCGGAACCGAACCCAAAACCAAAACACAAAACCCGAAAAATTTCCGGCGCTCATCTCTAGTTACCACTTCTTGCTTCAGATGATGGCAGGGCAGGTTCAGTAGTTTTTGGTGGTGCTCCAGTCTTCTGTACGTGGTGCCTGTACGCCGAAAGTGTCCCGCAATTCTTCTGGCCACCGACAGCATCTCTTGCACGCCCCTCTCGTTTTTTAAAAAATTCTGCACCACCAAATTCAAGGTATGTGCAAAACATGGGACGTGCTGGAATTTGCCCATATTTAATGCACACACAATATTGCTGGCGTTGTCCGATGCCACAAATCCACAGGAGAGTCCAATTGGGGTAAGCCATTCCGCGATGATCTTCCTCAGTTGCCGTAAGAGGTTTTCAGCTGTGTGCGTATTCTGGAAACCGGTGATACAAAGCGTAGCCTGCCTAGGAAAGAGTTGGCGTTTGCGAGATGCTGCTACTGGTGCCGCCGCTGCTGTTCTTGCGGCGGGAGTCCATACATCTACCCAGTGGGCTGTCACAGTCATATAGTCCTGACCCTGCCCTGCTCCACTTGTCCACATGTCCGTGGTTAAGTGGACATTGGGTACAACTGCATTTTTTAGGACACTGGTGACTCTTTTCTGAGGTCTGTGTACATTTTCGGTATCGCCTGCCTAGAGAAATGGAACCTAGATGGTATTTGGTACCGGGGACATAGTACCTCCAACAAGTCTCTAGTTGGCTCTGCAGTAATGATGGATACCGGAACCACGTTTCTCACCACCCAGGATGCCAAGGCCTCAGTTATCCGCTTTGCAGTAGGATGACTGCTGTGATATTTCATCTTCCTCGCAAAGGACTGTTGGACAGTCAATTGCTTGGTGGAAGTAGTAAAAGTGGTCTTACGACTTCCCCTCTGGGATGACCATCGACTCCCAGCAGCAACAACAGCAGCGCCAGCAGCAGTAGGCGTTACACGCAAGGATGCATCGGAGGAATCCCAGGCAGGAGAGGAATCATCAGAATTGCCAGTGACATGGCCTGCAGGACTATTGGCATTCCTGGGGAAGGAGGAAATTGACACTGAGGGAGTTGGTGGGGTGGTTTGCGTGAGCTTGGTTACAAGAGGAAGGGATTTACTGGTCAGTGGACTGCTTCCGCTGTCGGCCAAAGTTTTTGAACTTGTCACTGACTTATTATGAATGCGCTGCAGGTGACGTATAAGGGAGGATGTTCCGAGGTGGTTAACGTCCTTACCCCTACTTATTACAGCTTGACAAAGGGAACACACGGCTTGACACCTGTTGTCCGCTTTTCTGTTGAAATACCTCCACACTGAAGAGCTGATTTTTTTGGTATTTTCACCAGGCATGTCAACGGCCATATTCCTCCCACGGACAACAGGTGTCTCCCCGGGTGCCTGACTTAAACAAACCACCTCACCATCAGAATCCTCCTGGTCAATTTCCTCCCCAGCGCCAGCAACACCCATATCCTCCTCATCCTGGTGTACTTCAACACTGACATCTTCAATCTGACTATCAGGAACTGGACTGCGGGTGCTCCTTCCAGCACTTGCAGGGGGCGTGCAAATGGTGGAAGGCGCATGCTCTTCACGTCCAGTGTTGGGAAGGTCAGGCATCGCAACCGACACAATTGGACTCTCCTTGTGGATTTGGGATTTCGAAGAACGCACAGTTCTTTGCGGTGCTTTTGCCAGCTTGAGTCTTTTCAGTTTTCTAGCGAGAGGCTGAGTGCTTCCATCCTCATGTGAAGCTGAACCACTAGCCATGAACATAGGCCAGGGCCTCAGCCGTTCCTTGCCACTCCGTGTGGTAAATGGCATATTGGCAAGTTTACGCTTCTCCTCCGACAATTTTATTTTAGGTTTTGGAGTCCTTTTTTTACTGATATTTGGTGTTTTGGATTTGACATGCTCTGTACTATGACATTGGGCATCGGCCTTGGCAGACGACGTTGCTGGCATTTCATCGTCTCGGCCATGACTAGTGGCAGCAGCTTCAGCACGAGGTGGAAGTGGATCTTGATCTTTCCCTAATTTTGGAACCTCAACATTTTTGTTCTCCATATTTTAATAGGCACAACTAAAAGGCACCTCAGGTAAACAATGGAGATGGATGGATACTAGTATACAATTATGGATGGACTGCCGAGTGCCGACACAGAGGTAGCTACAGCCGTGGACTACCGTACTGTGTCTGCTGCTAATATAGACTGGATGATAATGAGATGTAGTATGTATAAAGAAGAAAGAAAAAAAAAACACGGATAGGTGGTATACAATTATGGATGGACTGCCGAGTGCCGACACAGAGGTAGCTACAGCCGTGGACTACCGTACTGTACTGTGTCTGCTGCTAATATAGACTGGATGATAATGAGATGTAGTATGTATAAAGAAGAAAGAAAAAAAAAACCACGGGTAGGTGGTATACAATTATGGACGGACTGCCGAGTGCCGACACAGAGGTAGCTACAGCCGTGGACTACCGTACTGTACTGTGTCTGCTGCTAATATAGACTGGATGATAATGAGATGTAGTATGTATAAAGAAGAAAGAAAAAAAACCACGGGTAGGTGGTATACAATTATGGATGGACTGCCGAGTGCCGACACAGAGGTAGCTACAGCCGTGGACTACCGTACTGTGTCTGCTGCTAATATAGACTGGTTGATAATGAGATGTAGTATGTATAAAGAAGAAGAAAAAAAACACGGGTAGGTGGTATACAATTATGGACGGACTGCCGAGTGCCGACACAGAGGTAGCTACAGCCGTGGACTACCGTACTGTACTGTGTCTGCTGCTAATATAGACTGGATGATAATGAGATGTAGTATGTATAAAGAAGAAAGAAAAAAAAAACCACGGGTAGGTGGTATACAATTATGGATGGACTGCCGAGTGCCGACACAGAGGTAGCTACAGCCGTGAACTACCGTACTGTGTCTGCTGCGACTGGATGATAAATAATGATATAAAAAATATATATATATCACTACTGCAGCCGGACAGGTATATATTATATAATGACGGACCTGCTGGACACTGTCTGTCAGCAGAATGAGTTTTTTATTTTATAGAATAAAAAAACACCACACAAGTCACACGACGTGTGTTTAACTTTTACAGGCAGACATTCACAATACAATATAGTATACTATATACTGGTGGTCAGGTCACTGGTCAGTCACACTGGCAGTGGCACTCCTGCAGAAAAAAAGTGTGCACTGTTTAATTTTTTAATATGTACTCCTGGCTCCTGCTATAACCTAACTGCTCCCCAGTCTCCCCCACAATTAAGCTGTGTGAGCACAGTCAGATATTATACATAGATGATGCAGCAGCACACTGGGCTGAGCACAGATATGGTATGTGACTGAGTCACTGTGTATCGTTTTTTCAGGCAGAGAACGGATTATATTAAATAATATAAAACTGCACTGGTGGTCACTGGTCAGTCACTAGTATAACTAACTAATACTATCAGCAAAATTCTGCACTCTCTGTCTGAGTACTCCTCCTAAGCTCCAGTAAATGAAGTGTCACTGTCTCACTCTGTCACTAGTATAACTAACTAATACTATCAGCAAAATTCTGCACTCTCTGTCTGAGTACTCCTCCTAAGCTCCAGTAAATGAAGTGTCACTGTCTCACTCTGTCACTAGTATAACTAATACTATCAGCAAAATTCTGCACTCTCTGTCTGAGTACTCCTCCTAAGCTCCAGTAAATGAAGTGTCACTGTCTCACTCTCACTCTCCTATCTATTTCTTCTCTAAACGGAGAGGACGCCAGCCACGTCCTCTCACTATCAATCTCAATGCACGTGTAAAATGGCGGCGACGCGCGGCTCCTTATATAGAATCCGAGTCTCGCGATAGAATCCGAGCCTCGCGAGAATCCGACAGCGTCATGATGACGTTCGGGCGCGCTCGGGTTAACCGAGCAAGGCGGGAAGATCCGAGTCGCTCGGATCCGTGTAAAAAAAGCTGAAGTTCGGGCGGGTTCGGATTCCGAGGAACCGAACCCGCTCATCTCTAGCACCCACAGCCTCCTCCTCCGCACTATCTCCGAGGCCCACAGCCTCCTCCACTCCACGCCTACCACAGCCTACTCATCCACAGCACCGCAGACCACCGCCGCTGCTAAACAGGTAATCTTACCCTGCTGCCTTTCTCTCTCTCTAGTGCCTACTGTATTCCCCTGCTGTCACTTTCCATGTCCCTGCTGTCACTTTCCATGTCACTCTATAATGTGAATTTCGGCTCATACCGTGTGCTATAATGTGAATTTCGGCTCATACTGTGTGGTGTAATGTGAATTTCGGCTCATACCGTGTGGTGTAATGTGAATTTCGGCTCATACTGTGAGGTATAATGTGAAAGGGGTCCTACTATTGTGGTGCATAATGTGTATAAGGGGTATATGGTGTGGTAAACTACACTGAAGGGCACGCCCCCTTTTGCGTGGCCACGCCCCCTTGCCAGGAGAGCGCGCGCCTTAGGCGCGCACATAATTGCACCCTTCACTTTTCCATACCCCCACTTCAAAATTTCCACTTGGGTACTACTACTGTGGGCATTATTACTATTGTGTGACCACGCCCCTTTTTTTTGAGGTCACACACCCTTTTTGCTGCGCGCGCCGTAGGCGCGCGCAATACCTTTATTGCATGGGCACCGTGGGGAGGGGGGTGAGTTCCACCACCTCTCTAGGACCACTTTAAGCACTGGTTCCAAGCCTGGATTCCATCTGCACTGTCTGTGTGCAGCACGCTGCATCTCATTGTCTCAAATCTCTTTACTGTGATTCTGGCAGCTTCATGGTTAAAGCTCACATTCAAGTTACAAACAATCTTTCCCTCCAAAAGCTACCATGGGCGCAGCCATGTTTTCCTAATCACATGTTACCTTTCAGCTGTCATGACTGAGGTTTTGTGAACCCGGTGTTAGTGAAGTCTGTGCGGGCGACTGGAGGATTATACGAATACTACCACTGACCTGGTTTGGGAGTGTTGTGGACTCGGGACCTCTCCCGGCGACTGGGAAGAGGAACCGCAGCAGAGATGGCCGAATCTAGGTTCTCCTCATGCAGGATTAGGTCGGCAGACAGGAGGCACGTGTGGATGCTGAAGGTCTCCTGAAAGACAGAACTGGAAAGGCACTGATGAATCAGTGAAGAATACCAGGTACAACTGTGCTAAAGGGCACGGGGTGCTTGGAGACACTGAGATGCTTGGGGACACTGAGGTGCTTGGAGACACTGAGGTGCTTGGAGACACTGAGGTGCTTGGAGACACTGAGGTGCTTGGAGACACTAAGGCGCTTGGAGACACTAAGGCGCTTGGAGACACTGAGGCGCTTGGAGACACTGAGGTGCTTGGAGACACTGAGATGCTTGGGGACACTGAGATGCTTGGAGACACTGAGGTGCTTGGAGACACTGAGGTGCTTGGAGACACTGAGATGCTTGGAGACACTGAGATGCTTGGGGACACTGAGATGCTTGGGGACACTGAGGTGCTTGGAGACACTGAGGTGCATGGAGGCACTGAAGTGCGTAGAGGCACTGGGGTGCGTAGAGACACTGGGGTGCTGTGGCACGGAGGCGCCGGAAGCACGGAGATGCTGAGGCACGGAGGTGCTGAGGCACGGAGGTACTGAGGCACGGAGGTACTGAGGCACGGAGGTGCTGGAAGCACGGAGGTGCTGGAAGCACGGAGGTACTGAGGCACGGAGGTACTGGAAGCACGGAGGTACCGAGGCACGGAGGTGCTGGAAGCACGGAGGTACTGGAAGCACGGAGGTACTGAGGCACGGAGGTACTGAGGCACGGAGGTGCTGGAAGCACGGAGGTACTGGAAGCACGGAGGTACTGAGGCACGGAGGTGCTGGAAGCACGGAGGTACTGAGGCACGGAGGTACTGAGGCACGGAGGTGCTGGAAGCACAGATGTACTGAGGCACGGAGGTGCTGAGGCACGGATGTACTGAGGCACGGAGGTGCTGAGGCACGGAGGTACTGAGGCACGGGGATACGGGAGCTCTGGAGATCACAACTTTAGGGAGCTCAGCTTGAAGACTCATACAAAGCTGTGTGACACGAGGAACTGGCCCAGTTTCTAACTCAGCCTCCTGATTTATACTTCCTGGTCCTTGGTGATTGGTGAGCAGGATTAGGTGATGCAGAGAGTCTCAGGCTGGCAGAGGATTTAACAACTCTGGGTCAGGTGAACAGTCACTGTCATGTGACTACTCTAGCCAAGGCTGTGATGTAGAATGAGGCCTAGCAGGCCGAGAGAACACTGAAGCCTGAACTTCTGCAAAACACAGGATGCTTGCTTTTAGACCTAAAGTTCAGATTACTGAATTCAGCCTCACACAGGAGATCACCACAGGTGGAGCTAATTAACTATTACCTCTCAGGCAGAGAACTCAGGAAAACTCATAGTGCTGACAAGCTGTTTAACTCCGTGAGTGAAAAGACACAGGATCCAGGACAGATGGCAGGGGTAAGTCACCAAATATAAAACCTACAGTCAGGATTGTGACAGTATCCCCCTCTTCAAGGGTGGACTCCGGACACCCATCTTGAATCTTAGAGGAACTTGATGAATAACTTGTACACAAAGCTTCTAAAAAGTGGAAACCAGAGGGTCCAGAAACAAAACTTAAGCTGGATTCTTTAGAAGTCTTCCTGATCTTCATCTTCAGAACAGGTAGACCATCCATCATAGACAAGACTGGAATTTCCTTCATCAGAAAGGACTGAGGAATAAACTGTAGAAGGTTCCTCTCCTCGTTTTGTAGTGCGAGAAGATTGTGCTTTCGAAGCTAGCACTCCACTGAGGCTTAAATTAAATCTTGTTCTATAACGAGGACTTTTCATACAGAGACCTGTAGAGCTTTTTGGTGATTCTGGAACCTCTTCATGCGTGGAAGCATAACAGGAAGGAACAGCACCTCCCAGGAAAGGAGTAGCATCATAAACTGGATCAAATTCAGAGTCTGAGTCCAAGTCTAACGGAAAATACGAATCTCCTTTAGATACACAGTTTGAAAATGACCTAGAAGTGCACTGTAACTTTAAATTCTTTGGCGGAGAACTTAGTATTGAGCTAGGAGAAACTCCTACATGACCAACCTGAATGGTCGGATTCTTACGGAAGGAGATACTTGGATTATCTTTGGCAGGACTGCACAAACTTACTTTTGTATCAGACTGTTGTAGTTTGAATGAAGACGAACTGAGATTCTTTTGGAGCATGATCTTTTAACTGAGTCAGATTCCGAGGACTTTGGAGTAAATTCTTTAAAGACTGCATTACTAAAAGTCTGTAAATCATGGAACACAGGATCATTTCTCTCAAAAAGCATGTTGGCCCACTCCAAAGCTCTTCCTCTGAATGCCAGGAACAGATATCGAGTAACGTTGGAAGGAGTTACTGCACCTGAAGGATCAGACTCCATCAGAGAGAGAAATTGTTCAACCAGAGTGGCATATTGCAATAAATCTCCATCAAAGTAAATAGGTGGTAAACCATCAGACGAAAACTTAGAGGCTGGAACTGGAGAAATCTTTGGCTGGACGAGTAGTACTGGATTGGATCCGAGGATACTTGAATTGGCTGGAGCCAAAAGGAGACTGACCAGGCTGGTCCTGGAGTATTGCTGGACCGGCAGGAGCCTCCTCTTCACGGGGCTGGGCTGAGGCAAGAGCCCCCTCTTCACAGGGCTGGGCTGAGGCAAGAGCCCCCACTTCACGGGGCTGGGCAGCACTCTGTAGACTCTCTGGCTGGGCAGCACTCTGTAGACTCTCTGGCTGGGCAGCACTCTGTAGACTCTCTGGCTGGGCAGCACTCTGTAGACTCTCTGGCTGGGCAGCACTCTGTAGACTCTCTGGCTGGGCAGCACTCTGTAGACTCTCTGGCTGGGCAGCACTCTGTAGACTCTCTGGCTGGGCAGCGCTCTGTAGACTCTCTGGCTGGGCAGCGCTCTGTAGTCTCTCTGGCTGGGCAGCGCTCTGTAGTCTCTCTGGCTGGGCAGCGCTCTGTAGTCTCTCTGGCTGGGCAGCGCTCTGTAGTCTCTCTGGCTGGGCAGCGCTCTGAAGTCTCTCTGGCTGGGCAGCGCTCTGTAGTCTCTCTGGCTGGGCAGCGCTCTGAAGACTCTCTGAACCCCTCACTGGGGCTGAAGACACGAACGCCCCTCCTTGGGCTGAAGACACGGACGCCCCTCCTTGGGCTGAAGACACGGACGCCCCTCCTTGGGCTGAAGACACGGACGCCCCTCCTTGGGCTGAAGACACGGACGCCCCTCTTTGGGCTGAAGACACGGACGCCCCTCTTTGGGCTGAAGACACGGACGCCCCTCTTTGGGCTGAAGACACGGACTCCCCTCCTTGGGCTGAAGACACGGACGCCCCTCCTTGGGCTGAAGACACGGACGCCCCTCCTTGGGCTAAAGACACGGACTCCTCTGTGACTCTAAATGGCTTGAATATTCTTCTCTGGACACCCAACTTGGGATAAGGTCTTTTAATCACCGGACCCCAGTCATAAATTTGAGTCTCTTTTAGAGTAGCCATCTTGATACCCCTGTCAGCAGTAGCAGGATCAGCTACTGTGGATGACTTGTAGACATGAGCACTGTGATACTGAAATTTGTCACCATTCCCTGGCTTACGAAGAATGCAGTCTTTAACAAAATGACCGGAATTTCCACAGTAAAGACAGAGGTGTAGCTCCCTACGCCGCTGACGTTCAGCTTCAGAGAGCTTGGGCCGTGGATAGCTCTGATGAACAACTTTTCCTCGCACAGAGGAAAAGACTCTATTAACTGGTTGGGACAAAACAGGATCAACAACGTTGGTAGTATTCCTGAAGAGTTCAGGCATCACAGAAAGAATACTAGACAAAAGTTCTTGTAACTGTAATAACATCTGGTAGAAAATCTGCAGTTGGTCGGGAGTCCTAGTGCAGAAGGTCAGAGAATCTCTGGAGAAAGAACTCCGCTGCAGACACTGTGCCAATTGATGCTGAGTCGACTCCAGACCTTCCAAGCGTCCTGCGATATTGCTTAGGAGGTCCTGCGTCAGACAAACACTTTCGGCCGGGTCCATGTGGCCAGTTCCTACTGTCATGACTGAGGTTTTGTGAACCCGGTGTTAGTGAAGTCTGTGCGGGCGACTGGAGGATTATACGAATACTACCACTGACTTGGTTTGGGAGTGTTGTGGACTCGGGACCTCTCCCGGCGACTGGGAAGAGGAACCGCAGCAGAGATGGCCGAATCTAGGTTCTCCTCATGCAGGATTAGGTCGGCAGACAGGAGGCACGTGTGGATGCTGAAGGTCTCCTGAAAGACAGAACTGGAAAGGCACTGATGAATCAGTGAAGAATACCAGGTACAACTGTGCTAAAGGGCACGGGGTGCTTGGAGACACTGAGATGCTTGGGGACACTGAGGCGCTTGGAGACACTGAGGCGCTTGGAGACACTGAGGCGCTTGGAGACACTGAGATGCTTGGGGACACTGAGATGCTTGGGGACACTGAGATGCTTGGGGACACTGAGGTGCTTGGAGGCACTGAAGTGCGTAGAGGCACTGGGGTGCGTAGAGACACTGGGGTGCGTAGAGACACTGGGGTGCGTAGAGACACTGGGGTGCTGAGGCACGGAGGTGCCGGAAGCACGGAGATGCTGAGGCATGGAGGTGCTGAGGCACGGAGGTGCTGGAAGCACGGAGGTACTGAGGCACGGAGGTACTGAGGCACGGAGGTGCTGGAAGCACGGAGGTACTGAGGCACGGAGGTACTGAGACACGGAGGTACTGGAAGCACGGAGGCACTGAGGTACCGAGGCACGGAGGTGCTGGAAGCACGGAGGTACTGGAAGCACGGAGGTACTGAGGCACGGAGGTACTGAGGCATGGAGGTGCTGGAAGCACGGAGGTACTGGAAGCACGGAGGTACTGAGGCACGGAGGTGCTGGAAGCACGGAGGTACTGAGGCACGGAGGTACTGAGGCACGGAGGTGCTGGAAGCACTGAGGTACTGAGGCACGGAGGTGCCGAGGCACGGAGGTACTGAGGCACGGGGATACGGGAGCTCTGGAGATCACAACTTTAGGGAGCTCAGCTTGAAGACTCACACAAAGCTGTGTGACACGAGGAACTGGCCCAGTTTCTAACTCAGCCTCCTGATTTATACTTCCTGGTCCTTGGTGATTGGTGAGCAGGATTAGGTGATGCAGAGAGTCTCAGGCTGGCAGAGGATTGAACAACTCTGAGTCAGGTGAACAGTCACTGTCATGTGACTACTCTAGCCAAGGCTGTGATGTAGAATGAGGCCTAGCAGGCCGAGAGAACACTGAAGCCTGAACTTCTGCAAAACACAGGATGCTGGCTTTTAGGCCTAAACTACAGATTACTGAATTCAGCCTCACACAGGAGATCACCACAGGTGGAGCTAATTAACTATTACCTCTCAGGCAGAGAACTCAGGAAAACTCATAGTGCTGACAAGCTGTTTAACTCCGTGAGTGAAAAGACACAGGATCCAGGACAGATGGCAGGGGTAAGTCACCAAATATAAAACCTACAGTCAGGATTGTGACATCAGCCTATCAGCTGCACTCTGCTCTCAGCCAGATTACACAGCAGCTGCACTCTGGTCTCTGGTTAATCAGCCAGCCAATCCCTGCTTCCCAGCAGGTATAAATATCCTGTTCCTGGGGTGGAAAGATGTCAGTGCTTCAATTGTCTTCAGTGATTCCAGTGTGCAGTTCTCCCATGGACTTTCTCTGCAGTACAGCCTGACTCCCTGGTGATTATACTCTGCAGTGTAACCCGACACTCCAGTGATTAACCCTCTACAGTCTACCCTGATTCACCTGTGTCTGAACTCCGGCTTTCCAGCAGCCATTCTCCAGCGATCCCCAGCATCACTTCATGCTTCACCTGTGCTTCTAAGTACAATAGTGCATTTCTATCTGCGAACCCCAGCTTCACTCAAAGCTTACCAACGATCCCAAAGTAACCATCGGTGTTCCGTCATCGATTCCAAGTCACCATCGGTGTTCCGTCATCGATCCCAAGTATTTCTCTGAACTGTGTTTCCTATTACCAGTACCAAGTCATCAGTATTCCTCTGAACTGTGCTTCATAAAACCTTTGAACTTTCCCTTGTTGCCGTGGTCACGCCTTCGGGCATTTGTTCTAAAGGTTCCCTGCATGTCCAAGAACTCTGTACTGTCTCCCAGGTACACATATACCTCAGCCCCTACAACTGAGGCTTCCCCCTGGTCAGCACCAGCCCTCAGTTTGTGACAGTAAGCACTGACCTAATGGATCCGGCCGGAGACCAGGTCCAAGCGACCAGGCCGATGCAAGAACTTGCAGCCTGCCTTGAACGTCAGGAGACTGGACAGGGCCATGTGATCCGCTGTCTCCAGGACCTCTCCTCTCGGCTGGATGGAATACAAGTAACCCTCCGTGGTTCAGGGGCGTCCAGTGTGCCGACTGCAGTACCTTTGGTGGTATCCCCACCCACTATTCCCGTTTCTGCTCCTTGTCTCCATTTACCGACACCTGCCAAGTTTGATGGTTCCCCAAAAGCCTGTCGGGTTTCCTAAATCAGTGTGAGATATATTTTGAATTACAGCCTGGCAGTTTCCCAACTGACCGCACCAAGGTTGCTTACATCATCTCCCTCCTCAGTGGCTCCGCCCTCGATTGGGTATCACCTCTATGGGAGAAGTCTGATGCCCTGCTCTCTTCATATGCAGATTTCGTGGCAACCTTCAGGCGCATCTTTGATGAACCAGGTCGTGTAACCTCTGCCTCCTCTGATATCCTCCGGCTACGTCAGGGGACACGAACAGTCGGTAAATATCTGGTACAGTACCAGATCCTAGCGTCCGAACTTTCCTGGAATGATGATGCTCTTTACTCAGCCGAAGGAGGGGCGTCTGTGTCTACAGCCCAAGGAGGGGCATCTGTGTCTACAGCCCAAGGAGGGGTGTCTGTGTCTACAGCCCTAGGAGGGGTATCCAATGTTCAAGCTCTAGTAGGGGCATATGAGTCTTCTCAAAAAGGAGTTTCTGATCTGTCAACCCCAGGAGGGGTGCTGGAGAAAACAACCCTGAGAGAGGTGTCTGATTCATCAACCCCAGGAGGGGTCACCAAAGTTTCAGTCCCAAGGGAAGTATCCAGAGCCAAGTTCCCAGATGGAAATTTTTGTGCTACAGATGCAGTTATGAACTCCTGTTTGCCGTCTTCAGAGAGCACCACCCTGTTGGCATCCAGCATGGACCAGGTCCAGGATGGTCTAACTGAACACTAAGATACCACTCATTCCCGTTCTAACCGGATTCTGACTCCTTCAGTTCCAGCTGATTCAACTGTCTTTAGACTCAATCCGGTTCCATCCGTCTGTCTAAAGATTCCTTCGGTTCCAGCCGATTCCGATATCTCTGGACCCAATCCGGTTCCATCCGTAGGTCCAAAGACTCCTTCAGTTCCAGCTGATTCAACCGTCAATCCGAAGACTCCTCCGGTCCCAGCCGGTTCAAGCTTTTCTGGACCCAATCCGGTCCCATCCGTCTGTCCGGATCAGCCTCCTTCGGTTCCAGCCGATTCCAATACCTTCGGATCTAATCCGGTCCTATCCGTCGGTCTAAAGTCTCCGCCGGTCTCAACCGGTTCAAGGTTGTCTGGATTTAATTTGGTCTCGTCCATAGATCTGGTACAGTCTCCTCTGGTCCCAGCCAGTTCAAGTTCATCAGGATTCAATCTAGATCCTTCCATTTGTTCAGGTAAAGAACTTATAAGAAGTGTCCTGGGGCCACTCCTAAAGGAGGGGGTGCTGTCACGATCTAGGTAATTCCTTATCAGTATTTACCTTCCAAATGCCTCCTGAGACTGTCCCAGTGTTCCAAGCCTGGATTCCATCTGCACTGTCTGTGTGCAGCACGCTGCATCTCATTGTCTCAAATCTCTTTACTGTGATTCTGGCAGCTTCATGGTTAAAGCTCACATTCAAGTTACAAACAATCTTTCCCTCCAAAAGCTACCATGGGCGCAGCCATGTTTTCCTAATCACATGTTACCTTTCAGCCTATCAGCTGCACTCTGCTCTCAAAAATTGAAAAAGAAATACCCAAAGGTATTACTATACCCAGGCGCTAGATGGGTGGTTCTCCACAGCAGCTATACAAAAAGGGGTTGGTCAGACCCCCAAACAATGTGTATACAAGAAAATACAGCGCTTAAATGGTCACATAAGCAAAAACAGGTAGCATATAAAATCTTTGTTTTATTTAAAACATGGAGTAAAATTGTATTTGAAAAGGATATAAGATGATTGAATCAGGTGCACATAGCTGGCAACTGCCACATAAATTCAAGTATAGATCAAGAAAGGTGTTTTTCCTAGTATCAAAGTCCTTCCAGAAGGTGGGTATTATATGGAACCTGTTCCTATGATAGTCCCCTTGAATAAGGACCCTAAATCCTATCCGTGAGTTATAGTTACCACCAGCGTCCCTTGAGGTAATTAGGCGAATCTGCGTCCGCAAATGGCTGTTCCTCAGAGGGTGGTAGATGTAAGTCCTCCACGGTGTAGTATAGGTTCTTTTGAGGGTCCAGTTGTTGAAAAATCAATAGAGGGGGCTTGGTCCAGGTCCAATCCTTCCAAGGTCTAGGCAAACACACTGTCAGGCAAGTCCCACCAACGCGTTTCGTTGCTTGCATGCATCTTTTTCAAGGTGCTAAAAGGCCTGCCAGAAAGGGTTTATATACTCTGCCAACATGGCTGCTCATTAGCAAGTATGATTAATTGTGACCACCTGTTTGCATTGTGTGACCAAAATAATGACAGACATAGGAGTTAGAACCATTAGTAATGTAAATATGTATATAATTTGATATAATAAAACACGTTTTTATTCAGATATAAGAAATAAAAAACTTTAATCTCAGGGGGATCCGATCACATGACCACTGACATGAGCATGAAAGGGAGAATCGAGAAAGAAACAGTGGATAAATGATCCGTATGTATAGAGTTACTCACATGGTTAATATATTGATAATCCATTACATGTATTTGGGAAGATCACACTCTAGTGAAACGTGAAACCCCACTGCTGAATATAATAATGTTAATTGGGCTGTATCTACTAAACAGTCTAAGTATACTGGGGGAGCGGCATGGACGGGATGTTGTTCCGGCCACGTCATCCCTTCGCGTCACTGTGTACTGCCCATTGTCATGGTTACGTTCCCGCGTCAGCCCGGGCGCGGCAGAATGACGCGGATCCTAGGGTCAGGGGCCGCGTCATCTCCCCGCACCTCAATGATCGTTGGCGTAAGTGGGATGTTACTCCCACTGCATCATCAGTTTCTGTCTAACAAGTTTCTAACGTTGTCATGGCAACACAGCAACGTCACCATATACGGCAATATATCCAAATTAAGGGGTATACCAATATAGCCGTCTCCAGTGTTACTCCCACCGCATCATAAGTTTCTACACAGCGTATTTTAATGTTGTCATAGTAACACAACGACGTCACAATAAACGACCATATTTCTAAAGTGAGGAATATATCCATATAACCTCCTCCGATGCTAGAGATAGTCAAGGCATACAGATATATAAATACATCTAGCACCAGGGTTTCAATGTTATATTGGTTCACTAATTCTAGAGGGTTACCAAATAAATATATCAAATATAGGTTGCCATCGTAACATCTAATAGCTGATGTCTCCCAAAGAGACCGTTTAGCAACCCCCTAAAAAAAGGGGGGGGGGGGGGGAGAGAGAGGGGACCAGTTTGAGACATCCTATATATTCAGTTAGATTTTTCTTCTCTATTCTATATTCTATATACTATATACCATATGATAGACGGCCATGAGTTTACCGAATTAATCTACAGTTAAACACCAATGATCTGAGATATAAAGATATAAATATATAATATATAATAAATCTTAATTTATGGTGAATACCACATATAATGTAATAGACTCATGTAATAGTCCAAAAGTAGAATTTCATAAAAGAGATACATACATTCAGTTGAATAACTAAACATCCATTTTCATGGTGACCATACATGTGTCTCGTGAAACTAATTGCATGCTCGTCCTCATATATGTTATCCTCATCATTAACAGTAAGAATATATAATAGCCAGATAAATCTCATACAATTGGGGAAATCCAGGTTATCTATAATAACCCTGGTTAGCAAAACACTAATATCCTTCTCAATATATATGGTCCATGGGGAAAAGGAAAGGGGAAGGGAAGAAGGAAAAAGGAAAAAATTATAAAAAGAAAAAAAGAAGGGGAGGGACATGAGGACAAGGAGCCACAAAGAGTGGTTAAAACTCATAATACAGGATTAAGTTCGACCATCTCATTCAATCCAGAGGGGTGGATGGTATCCAATTTGTACATCCAATAAAGTTCCTGTTTGCACAGATTTTTATAGCGATCCCCCCCTCTCTTAGTTGCTATAACATGTTCGATTGCTATCAGACCCAGAGAGCTAGGGTCCCCATTATGCTTGTCTCTGAAGTGTCTAGAGACACTATGCATAGGAAATTTATTTATAATGTTTCGACGATGCTCCATGAAGCGAACTTTGATACTCCTAGTAGTGCGACCCACATATCTTTGATTGCAACCACATGTAAGTAAATAAATAATATAGCTTGTATCACAGTTCATAAAACTTGCTAATGTATAGTTTTCTTCTCTATCAATTGGGATGGTTAATGTTCTTCTAGAAATATGTTTACAGGTGGTGCATCTTGTGGCTCCACAACGAAAAAAACCTTTTGGTCTGGAGGGTAACCAGATATCCTGTACGGCACCCCCTGTACAGTTATAGGTATTTCTTTTAAAAAACTTGGGGCAAGAATATTTTTAATTGAACGATTTTTCTTGAAAATAAACCTAGGTTTAGAAGGTATATTTCCCCTGAGTATTGGATCTTGATTTAGTATGCCAAAGTTTTTACAAATGATTTTCTTAATTTGCATACTATCCTTATTGTATTTCGATATAAAGGCTATATTTTATTTTCCTGTTGACCATTGGCTAAGTCCGTATCAGCAGTATTGGTCCCAACCACTTCTCTTGGTCGGAGTAAAGTCTCCCTATCTATGTCAGCCACTTCTCCCATGGCTCTCCTCAGGGGAGACTCAGGGTAACCCCTCGAGACAAATGCTTCTAACATGGATTCTGCTTGTTCTAAATACTTTCTCCTATCCGTGCAGTTCCTTCTTAAGCGAAGGAACTGTCCCTTAGGGATATTTCTTTTCCACGGAGGATAATGAGCGCTCTGGTAGTGCAGGTAGGAGTTAGTAGCGACCTCCTTGTGGTAATTATAGCCTTTATATCGACATACAATAAGGATAGTATGCAAATTAAGAAAATCATTTGTAAAAACTTTGGCATACTAAATCAAGATCCAATACTCAGGGGAAATATACCTTCTAAACCTAGGTTTATTTTCAAGAAAAATCGTTCAATTAAAAATATTCTTGCCCCAAGTTTTTTAAAAGAAATACCTATAACTGTACAGGGGGTGCCGTACAGGATATCTGGTTACCCTCCAGACCAAAAGGTTTTTTTCGTTGTGGAGCCACAAGATGCACCACCTGTAAACATATTTCTAGAAGAACATTAACCATCCCAATTGATAGAGAAGAAAACTATACATTAGCAAGTTTTATGAACTGTGATACAAGCTATATTATTTATTTACTTACATGTGGTTGCAATCAAAGATATGTGGGTCGCACTACTAGGAGTATCAAAGTTCGCTTCATGGCGCATCGTCGAAACATTATAAATAAATTTCCTATGCATAGTGTCTCTAGACACTTCAGAGACAAGCATAATGGGGACCCTAGCTCTCTGGGTCTGATAGCAATCGAACATGTTATAGCAACTAAGAGAGGGGGGGATCGCTATAAAAATCTGTGCAAACAGGAACTTTATTGGATGTACAAATTGGATACCATCCACCCCTCTGGATTGAATGAGATGGTCGAACTTAATCCTGTATTATGAGTTTTAACCACTCTTTGTGGCTCCTTGTCCTCATGTCCCTCCCCTTCTTTTTTTCTTTTTATCATTTTTTCCTTTTTCCTTCTTCCCTTCCCCTTTCCTTTTCCCCATGGACCATATATATTGAGAAGGATATTAGTGTTTTGCTAACCAGGGTTATTATAGATAACCTGGATTTCCCCAATTGTATGAGATTTATCTGGCTATTATATATTCTTACTGTTAATGATGAGGATAACATATATGAGGACGAGCATGCAATTAGTTTCACGAGACACATGTATGGTCACCATGAAAATGGATGTTTAGTTATTCAACTGAATGTATGTATCTCTTTTATGAAATTCTACTTTTGGACTATTACATGAGTCTATTACATTATATGTGGTATTCACCATAAATTAAGATTTATTATATATTATATATTTATATCTTTATATCTCAGATCATTGGTGTTTAACTGTAGATTAATTCGGTAAACTCATGGCCGTCTATCATATGGTATATAGTATATAGAATATAGAATAGAGAAGAAAAATCTACCTGAATATATAGGATGTCTCAAACTGGTCCCCTCTCCCCCCCCCCCCCCCTTTTTTAGGGGGTTGCTAAACGGTCTCTTTGGGAAACATCAGCTATTAGATGTTACCATGGCAACCTATATTTGATATATTTATTTGGTAACCCTCTAGAATTAGTGAACCAATATAACATTGAAACCCTGGTGCTAGATGTATTTATATATCTGTATGCCTTGACTTATCTCTAGCATCGGAGGAGGTTATATGGATATATTCCTCACTTTAGAAATATGGTCGTTTATTGTGACGTCGTTGTGTTACTATGACAACATTAAAATACGCTGTGTAGAAACTTATGATGCGGTGGGAGTAACACTGGAGACGGCTATATTGGTATACCCCTTAATTTGGATATATTGCCGTATATGGTGACGTTGCTGTGTTGCCATGACAACGTTAGAAACTTGTTAGACAGAAACTGATGATGCAGTGGGAGTAACATCCCACTTACGCCAACGATCATTGAGGTGCGGGGAGATGACGCGGCCCCTGACCCTAGGATCCGCGTCATTCTGCCGCGCCCGGGATGATGCGGGAACGTAACCATGACAATGGGCAGTACACAGTGACGCGGAGGGATGACGTGGCCGGAACAACATCCCGTCCATGCCGCTCCCCCAGTATACTTAGACTGTTTAGTAGATACAGCCCAATTAACATTATTATATTCAGCAGTGGGGTTTCACGTTTCACTAGAGTGTGATCTTCCCAAATACATGTAATGGATTATCAATATATTAACCATGTGAGTAACTCTATACATACGGATTATTTATCCACTGTTTCTTTCTCGATTCTCCCTTTCATGCTCATGTCAGTGGTCATGTGATCGGATCCCACTGAGATTAAAGTTTTTTATTTCTTATATCTGAATAAAAACATGTTTTATTATATCAAATTATATACATATTTACATTACTAATGGTTCTAACTCCTATGTCTGTCATTATTTTGGTCACACAATGCAAACAGGTGGTCACAATTAATCATACTTGCTAATGAGCAGCCATGTTGGCAGAGTATATAAACCCTTTCTGGCAGGCCTTTTAGCACCTTGAAAAAGTTGCATGCAAGCAACGAAACGCGTTGGTGGGACTTGCCTGACAGTGTGTTTGCCTAGACCTTGGAAGGATTGGACCTGGACCAAGCCCCCTCTATTGATTTTTCAACAACTGGACCCTCAAAAGAACCTATACTACACCGTGGAGGACTTACATCTACCACCCTCTGAGGTTCAGCCATTTGCGGACGCAGATTCGCCTAATTACCTCAAGGGACGCTGGTGGTAACTATAACTCACGGATAGGATTTAGGGTCCTTATTCAAGGGGACTATCATAGGAACAGGTTCCATATAATACCCACCTTCTGCAAGGACTTTGATACTAGGAAAAACACCTTTCTTGATCTATACTTGAATTTATGTGGCAGTTGCCAGCTATGTGCACCTGATTCAATCATCTTATATCCTGTTCAAATACAATTTTACTCCATGTTTTAAATAAAACAAAGATTTTATATGCTACCTGTTTTTGCTTATGTGACCATTTAAGCGCTGTATTTTCTTGTATACGCACTCTGCTCTCAGCCTGATTACACAGCAGCTGCACTCTGGTCTCTGGTTAATCAGCCAGCCAATCCCTGCTTCCCAGCAGGTATAAATATCCTGTTCCTGGGGTGGAAAGATGTCAGTGCTTCAATTGTCTTCAGTGATTCCAGTGTGCAGTTCTCCCATGGACTTTCTCTGCAGTACAGCCTGACTCCCTGGTGATTATACTCTGCAGTGTAACCCGACTCTCCAGTGATTAACCCTCTACAGTCTACCCTGATTCACCTGTGTCTGAACTCCGGCTTCCCAGCAGCCATTCTCCAGCTTCTTCTCCAGCGATCCCCAGCATCACTTCATGCTTCACCTGTGCTTCTAAGTACAATAGTGCATTTCTATCTGCGAACCCCAGCTTCACTCAAAGCTTACCAGCGATCACAAAGTAACCATCGGTGTTCCGTCATCGATCCCAAGTATTTCTCTGAACTGTGTTTCCTATTACCAGTACCAAGTCATCAGTATTCCTCTTAACTGTGTTTAATAAAACCTTTGAACTTTCCCTTGTTGTCGTGGTCACGCCTTCGGGCATTTGTTCTAAAGGTTCCCTGCATGTCCAAGAACCCTGTACTGTCTCCCAGGTACACATATATACCTCAGCCCCTACAACTGAGGCTTCCCCCTGGTCAGCACCAGCCCTCAGTTTGTGACACCCTCGTTGGCTCTGAAGGTGGGACACAGCTTGCAGAAGATTTCTGCTATGGTGGAGTGTCAGGCACTGATGGAGGGCAGTGCCCTGACAGTGGAGCGTGCCCGAAACTTTCGGAAAATTTATGAGGCGAGGTGGAGCGAGCTCATCTCCACTGCTGCCCTGAAGACACTTCGAGAGATAAAATGGAATGCACCGCTGCTTCTGCCCTTCACTGATGATGTTAAGCGCTTGAACCTGTACCTCCTTGACCGTCAGCGAGAGTACATTGATGAGTTGTCCGCCCACCCTTCCAAACAGCAGTGGTCCATGTTGGCCAAAGTTACCCTCACGCAGCTGATTCTCTTCAACCGCAGAAGAGAAGGTGAGGTTTCCAAGATGCGGCTCTCCTCCTTCGATTTACGGCACACAGCCGATTTGCAGGGTGATGTGGCCCAGGCCCTGTCAGAGCTGGAGAAGGCACTCTGTCGTCACTTCTCCCGTATTGAGATTCCTGGGAAAAGAGGCAGGAAAGTCCCTGTCCTGTTATCCCCAAGCATGCAGAAAGCGATGGAGCTCCTCACAGAGAAGCGGACAGAATGTGGTGTGACCCCACACAATATCTACATGTTTGCTAGGCCAACAGCCATGTCCCATTATAGGGGATCCAAATGCATACGTCTCTACGCCCGGGAGTGTGGGGCCAAGCACCCCGAAGCATTATCTTCCACCCGCCTACGGAAGCATGTGGCTACACTTTCCAGGGTCCTCAACCTGAGCGATACAGAGATGGATCAGCTTGCTGATTTCCTTGGACATGATATCCGGGTGCATCGGCAATATTACCGCCTCCCGGAGGGTACCCTTCAACTGGCCCAGTTGAGCAAGCTCTTTCTGGCTCTCGAGCAAGGGAGAATGGCTGAATTCCGGGGCCACAATCTGGAAGAGATCTCCATTGATCCAAACGGTAGGCAGTGGCGTAACTACTGCCCCCGCAGCCCTCGCGGTGGCTTGGGGGCGAGGGGCTGCGGGGGCGCCGCCACTGATTTAGAGCAGATTGACATGCGGACGAACGTCCGCATGTCAATCTGTTGTCACTAGCCCCCCGCTGTGAAGTAGGGACACGGAGGGCACAGCGTGCGCCTCTCCTGTGTCCCTCTGAGTCTCCGGCGTGTCGGGGGGCGTGTCCTATGAAAAGGGGGCGTGGCTTCGCGGAGGACCCGCGATCGCGGGCCACGCCCCCGTTTCATCACTGAGGGGGCATGCCCAGCGCTCTGTGAGCTGCTGGCATGCCCTCTCTCCCACTGTCTGCGCTGAATAGACGCTGTGCGCATGCGCACAGCGTCTATTCACTACTGCTCTGCTATGCAGAGCAGTGACTGTAGGAGACTCCCAACTGCCCCCCCCATCGCGGGACACTGCGGGAGGTATGCATATATGGCACTGAGGGGGCATATATGGAACAGGGGGGGGGGCACTGAGGGGGCATATATGGCCTGAGGGGGCATATATGGCACTGGGGTGGCACTGAGGGGCATATATGGCACTGAGGGGGCATATATGGCACTGGGGGCACTGAGGGGGCATATATGGCACTGGGGGGGCACAGAGGGGTCATATATGGCACTGAGGGGGCATATATGGCACTGCGGGGGGCACTGAGGGGGCATATATGGCACTGGGGGGCACTGAGGGCATATATGGCACTGGGGGGCACTGAGGGGGCATAGATGGCACTGGGGGGCACTGAGGGGGCATATATGGCACTGGGGAGGCACTGAGGGGGCATATATGGCACTGAGGGGGCATATATGGCACTGGTGGGGCACTGAGGGGGCATATATGGCACTGAGGGGGCATATATGGCACTGGGGGGTACTGAGGGGGCATATATGGCACTGGGGGGCACTGAGGGGGCATATATGGCACTGGGGAGGTGTCACGATCCGGGTATCTGGACGCCATTTCTTACCCATCAGATGCCTCCTAAGGCTGGCTCAGCGCTCCAGGACCGGATCCCATCTGTTATCCTAATGTTCACATTCCTGCATCCTCTCCTGTCTCTCTGAGACGCTGTCACAGTAACGCCTTATTACATCTGGCATGGCGTCTCCCGCGGCCTCCGCCGCCGTCCCTGAGCTTCTGCATGCAGAGTGTCAGAGTGGCGATTACGTCAGCCGCGGCCTCCGCTGTGTCCGCGTGGTTGGATGTGCACTTGTCAGCCTGGCGTCTCCTGTCTCCAGTGGCCGGCGCCGCCATTACTGTTTTCATTACCACATGGATTACAAACCAAACTTCCCTCCAAGTGTCTGCATGGGCGCAGCCATCTTGGATTCTGTCAGCTGATCATTTCCTCCAATCTGTTGTCAGTATTGTTAATCTGCATAATTGCCTAGCCAATCCCTTCCTTGCTGCAGGTATAAATACACTGTGCCTGAGCAAGGAAGGCGTCAGTGCTTTGGTTGTCAAACCTAGTTCCTGTTTGTCTCTCTCCTGTGATTGTCTTCCAGGTTCCAGCTCCTGTCTCAAGACTTCCACCATAGAGACCCGCACCAGCATTCCACCTGCGGTGTAGCCTGACTCTCCAATCCATTGTGGATTCATCTGTTTCCAGCTACAACATTACCTGCTTCCAGCTCAGCTTCCAGCAGAGTACAGCTTCCCTTAAAGGGCCGGTGTCCTTTCTACACTTTACCACTCTCCACCGGTATTATTATTTCTCCGCTCTCAAGTTCTACATTTCAGTTCATATTTCATCGCTCCCAAGTTCATTTATTATTTAACTGGTTCCAGCCAGTATCCACTCCGTGCTAACAACAGTCTGGTTCCAGCCAGTATCCACAGCAGCTGTTTTACCTTCAGCAACCCAGCTTTTCCTGGAACACCAGCTGGCACAATCCTGGGTTATCTCCATTGCTACAGTCGGGCCTGGTAAGGACTTTCCATCTAGAAGATCATAAGAACTATCTCACACTACCAGTGCCCTGTGGCTCCTGCCATCCTGTAGTACCCAGGAACTGTATTTATTATTTGCTGACTTTTACGTTTTCTTTTACTGCTGCTGTGTTGCGGAGTTGTCATAATAAACATCATTGACTTTTATCTAAGTTGTCGTGGTCACGCCTTCGGGCAGTTATTATTCATGTTACTTACATGTCCAGGGGTCTGATACAACCTCCCAGGTTCCGGTACATCTCAGCCCCTACAACTGAGGCTGCCTCCCGTCAGCTCAGGCCCTCAGTTGTGACAGTAAGCACTGACCTAATGAATCCAGCCGGAGACCAGGATCAAGCGGCCAGGCCGATGCAAGAACTGGCAGCCCGACTAGAACATCAGGAGGCTGCACAGGGCCACATCATCCGCTGTCTCCAGGATCTCTCTACTCGGCTGGATGGGATTCAGACAACTCTCCGTGGATCAGGCGCATCTGGTGCGTCAACCACAGTGACTCCAGCTATAACCCCACCCACCTTACCCATTTCTGCTCCATGTCTTCATCTTCCAACGCCAGCAAAATTTGACAGATCTCCAAGATTCTGCAGGGGATTTCTCAACCAGTGTGAGATTCAGTTTGAGCTACAACCTGGCAATTTTCCCAGTGACCGTACAAAAATTGCCTACATCATCTCTCTTCTCAGTGGCTCCGCCCTTGACTGGGCATCACCGTTATGGGAGAGGTCCGACACCCTGCTATCTTCTTACACTGCATTCGTGTCAACATTCAGGCGCATCTTCGACGAGCCAGGCCGGGTAACCTCAGCTTCATCCGAGATTCTCCGTTTACGCCAGGGGTCACGTACTGTAGGACAATATCTGATACAGTTCCAGATCCTGGCATCCGAACTGGCATGGAACGACGAGGCCCTGTATGCTGCATTCTGGCATGGCTTATCTGAGCTTATTAAAGATGAGTTAGCTACCAGAGACTTACCTTCTAAGTTAGATGAGCTAATCTCACTCTGCACGAAAGTTGATTTACGTTTCAGAGAGAGAGCAACTGAGCGTGGAAGATCATCTGCTCCAAAATCTTCTGCTCCTCCTCCTCGTCAACTGTCACCATCTAAAGATGAGCCCATGCAAATTGGCCGTTCCCGTTTAACTCCTGCTGAGCGCCGAAGACGTCTCTCTGAGTCTCTTTGTCTTTACTGTGCAGCTCCGTCTCACACCATCAATGCCTGTCCCGAACGTCCGGGAAAACTCCAAACCCTAGCTCGCCCAGGAGAGGGCCGGCTAGGAGTAATGATCTCCTCTCCATCTCCTCATGATTGTAATCTCCCAGTCTCGCTTCAAGTTGCTCAACGTTATCGGAACGTCATTGCTCTCCTTGATTCCGGAGCAGCTGGGAACTTTATTACTGAAGCCTATGTTAAACGGTGGTCCCTACCCACCGAGAGACTTCCTTCCTCCTTTTCCTTAACTGCCGTGGATGGCAGTAAAATTTTTGATACTGTTATTGCTCTAAGGACTCTACCAGTTCGTCTGAGAGTGGGAGTTCTTCATTCCGAACTTATTTCACTTTTAGTGATTCCAAGAGCCACACATCCTGTGGTCCTGGGCCTTCCATGGCTCCGTCTTCACAATCCTACAATTGATTGGACGACTACGCAAATCCTGGCATGGGGTTCCTCCTGTGCAGAGACATGTTTGTTTAAAGTATTGCCTGTCTGTTCTTCCTCCCCCAGGTCGTCTGATGTTCCACCTCCTCCATATCAAGATTTCACGGATGTGTTCAGTAAAGCTTCTGCTGATATCCTTCCTCCTCATAGAGAATGGGACTGCCCGATTGATCTCGTTCCAGGGAAGGTTCCACCTCGAGGCCGAACTTATCCGTTGTCTCTGCCTGAGACGCATTCTATGGAGGAATACATTAAAGAGAACCTAGCAAAGGGGTTCATTCGACCTTCTTCTTCCCCAGCCGGCGCAGGCTTCTTTTTTGTAAAAAAGAAAGATGGTGGTCTGCGGCCGTGCATCGACTACAGAGGTTTGAACGACATTACCATCAAGAACCGTTATCCTTTACCCCTGATTACTGAGCTCTTTGACAGAGTTAGCGGAGCTACCATCTTTACAAAGCTGGACTTGCGAGGTGCATACAATCTCATCCGGATCCGTGAGGGTGACGAGTGGAAGACCGCCTTTAACACCCGTGACGGACATTATGAGTACCTCGTCATGCCCTTCGGATTGAGCAATGCTCCAGCTGTCTTCCAGCATTTTGTCAATGAGATCTTCAGAGACAGATTCTATACCGTCATGTCGTGGTCTATCTAGACGATATCCTCATTTTTGCCAACGATTTAGAGGAACATCGTTTTTGGGTTAAAGAGGTTCTGTCCCGTCTCCGTGTCAATCATCTCTATTGCAAATTAGAAAAATGCGTCTTTGAAGTCAAGTCCATTCCGTTTCTAGGGTACATTGTGTCCGGTTCCGGACTAGAGATGGATCCTGAGAAACTACAAGCAATTCAGAATTGGCCGGTACCCTTAACCCTCAAAGGGGTCCAGAGGTTCTTAGGGTTCGCCAATTATTACCGAAAGTTTATACGAGACTTTTCCACCATTGTGGCGCCTATTACTGCTTTCACCAAGAAGGGTGCTAACCCGTCCAAGTGGTCTGAAGAAGCCATGCAAGCTTTTCATCTTTTAAAACAGAGGTTCATCTCTGCGCCTGTCCTGAAACAGCCTGACATCGACTCTCCTTTCATCCTAGAGGTGGATGCCTCCTCCGTTGGAGTAGGAGCGGTGTTATCTCAGAGGGCTAAAGATGGCCATTTACATCCTTGCAGTTTCTTCTCCCGGAAGTTCTCCCCAGCTGAGCGCAACTATGCCATTGGCGACCAGGAGTTGCTAGCCATCAAGCTCGCTCTAGAAGAGTGGAGGTATCTGTTGGAGGGAGCTTCTCATTTAATCACCATACTTACAGACCACAAGAACCTTTTATACCTGAAGGGCGCACAATGTCTCAACCCTCGTCAGGCCAGATGGGCACTTTTCTTTTCCAGGTTCGACTTTAAACTCCAGTTCTGTCCGGGCTCTCAGAATCGCAAGGCCGATGCCCTTTCCCGCTCATGGGAGCAAGAAAATGAGTCAGAGTCTTCAGACAAGCATCCTATTATAAATCCGTTGGCATTCTCCACGGTAGGGATGGACTCTACGCCCCCATCAGGGAAAAGTTTTGTGAAGCCGATGCTAAGGAAGAAGCTCATGCATTGGGCCCATGCTTCCCGTTTTGCCGGACATACAGGTATCCAAAAAACCCTGGAGTTTATCTCTAGGTCCTATTGGTGGCCAACTCTGAAAAAGGACGTCTTGGAGTTTATTGCATCTTGCCCAAAGTGTGCCCAACATAAAGTATCCCGCCAGTCGCCTGCGGGGCAACTGGTTCCACTATCCGTTCCCCGTCGACCATGGACCCACTTGTCGATGGATTTCATTACAGACTTACCCATGTGCAACAAGTTCAATACCATCTGGGTGGTAGTTGACCGGTTCACCAAGATGGCACACTTCATTCCTCTCACCGGTCTTCCGTCAGCTTCCAAGTTGGCTCAAGTATTCATACAAGAGATCTTCCGACTCCACGGTCTTCCTGAAGAAATTATCTCAGATCGAGGAGTTCAATTCACAGCCAAATTCTGGCGAAGTTTATGTCAAGTCCTCCAAGTCAAGCTAAAGTTTTCCACGGCTTACCATCCTCAGACCAATGGTCAAACCGAGAGGGTCAATCAGGACTTGGAGGCCTTCCTCCGCATCTATGTGTCCTCCTCTCAAGATGACTGGGTTCAATTACTTCCCTGGGCCGAGTTCTGTCATAACAACCAGTATCATTCTTCATCTGCTTCAACACCATTCTTCACTAACTTTGGATTCCACCCTAAAGTTCCTGAGTTCCAACCGCTTCCAGCAACTTCTGTTCCCGCAGTGGATATCACCTTGCATCAGTTTGCCAATATCTGGAAGAGCGTACGATCAGCTCTGCTCAAGGCATCGTTCAGGTACAAGAAGTTTGCTGATAAGAAGCGTCGAGCAGTTCCTGCTCTCAAGGTGGGTGATCGGGTATGGTTATCCACGAAGAATTTGAGGTTAAGAGTTCCCAGTATGAAGTTTGCACCTCGCTATATCGGTCCTTTCAAGATTGAACAAGTCATCAATCCTGTTGCTTACAGACTCCAGTTGCCTCCCTTCTTAAAAATACCCAGGACATTCCATGTTTCCCTGTTGAAACCGCTGATCTTGAATCGGTTTCATTCCTCACTTCCTCCAACTCCGAAAGTCCAAACTCAACGAGGCGTTGAGTATGAAGTGGCCAAGATCCTGGACTCACGTCACCGTTACGGTCAACTACAATATCTTATTGACTGGAAGGGTTATGGTCCTGAGGAACGTTCATGGACCAATGCTTCTGATGTCCATGCTCCTGCCTTGGTCCGGAGATTCCATTCCAAGTTTCCTCAAAAGCCAAAGAAGTGTCCTGGGGCCACTCCTAAAGGGGGGGGTGCTGTCACGATCCGGGTATCTGGACGCCATTTCTTACCCATCAGATGCCTCCTAAGGCTGGCTCAGCGCTCCAGGACCGGATCCCATCTGTTATCCTAATGTTCACATTCCTGCATCCTCTCCTGTCTCTCTGAGACGCTGTCACAGTAACGCCTTATTACATCTGGCATGGCGTCTCCCGCGGCCTCCGCCGCCGTCCCTGAGCTTCTGCATGCAGAGTGTCAGAGTGGCGATTACGTCAGCCGCGGCCTCCGCTGTGTCCGCGTGGTTGGATGTGCACTTGTCAGCCTGGTGTCTCCTGTCTCCAGTGGCCGGCGCCGCCATTACTGTTTTCATTACCACATGGATTACAAACCAAACTTCCCTCCAAGTGTCTGCATGGGCGCAGCCATCTTGGATTCTGTCAGCTGATCATTTCCTCCAATCTGTTGTCAGTATTGTTAATCTGCATAATTGCCTAGCCAATCCCTTCCTTGCTGCAGGTATAAATACACTGTGCCTGAGCAAGGAAGGCGTCAGTGCTTTGGTTGTCAAACCTAGTTCCTGTTTGTCTCTCTCCTGTGATTGTCTTCCAGGTTCCAGCTCCTGTCTCAAGACTTCCACCATAGAGACCCGCACCAGCATTCCACCTGCGGTGTAGCCTGACTCTCCAATCCATTGTGGATTCATCTGTTTCCAGCTACAACATTACCTGCTTCCAGCTCAGCTTCCAGCAGAGTACAGCTTCCCTTAAAGGGCCGGTGTCCTTTCTACACTTTACCACTCTCCACCGGTATTATTATTTCTCCGCTCTCAAGTTCTACATTTCAGTTCATATTTCATCGCTCCCAAGTTCGTTTATTATTTAACTGGTTCCAGCCAGTATCCACTCCGTGCTAACAACAGTCTGGTTCCAGCCAGTATCCACAGCAGCTGTTTTATCTTCAGCAACCCAGCTTTTCCTGGAACACCAGCTGGCACAATCCTGGGTTATCTCCATTGCTACAGTCGGGCCTGGTAAGGACTTTCCATCTAGAAGATCATAAGAACTATCTCACACTACCAGTGCCCTGTGGCTCCTGCCATCCTGTAGTAGCCAGGAACTGTATTTATTATTTGCTGACTTTTACGTTTTCTTTTACTGCTGCTGTGTTGCGGAGTTGTCATAATAAACATCATTGACTTTTATCTAAGTTGTCGTGGTCACGCCTTCGGGCAGTTATTATTCATGTTACTTACATGTCCAGGGGTCTGATACAACCTCCCAGGTTCCGGTACATCTCAGCCCCTACAACTGAGGCTGCCTCCCATCAGCTCAGGCCCTCAGTTGTGACAGGAGGCACTGAGGGGGCATATATGGCACTGGGGGGGCACTGAGGGGGCATATATGGCACTGTATGTGTACCTGGCACATGGGGGGCTATATTTGGCACTGGGGGCACGTGAGCACCTGGCATTGTGGGGGAATATCTGGCACTGGGGGCATATGTGGCACTGGGGGGAGAGGCTATATTTGGCACTGGGGGCATGTGAGTACCTGGCACCGTGGGGGAATATCTGGCACTGAGGACATATGTGGCACTGGGAGCACAGCCCTAGCAACAAGCACTACCCCCTAGCAATGAGCATGACACCCAGTGCATGAACACAGAGTGCATGAAACACCTGCCAACGAGCATGACACCCTGAGCATGAAAACCCCTGGCACCGTGCATGGAACCAAGAGCATGAAACCCCTGGCAACGAGCAGGTAATTTAAAAGTAATTAGAAGCCTTAATGTAGGACTTAATGTGTAATGGGCATTACGGTGTGTGGCATAATGTATCACGGACATTGCGGTGTGTGTCAGAATGTGTCACAGGCATTACGGTGTGTGGCAAACTATATCACGGGCATTGTGGTATGTGGTATAATGTCTCAGGGGCATTGCAGTGTGGCATAGGGTATAACGGGCATTGCGGTATGTGTCACAGGCATTACGGTGTATGGTATACTAGATCACGGGCATTGTGGTATGTGGTATAATGTCTCAGGGTCATTGCAGTGTGTGGCATAATGTATAATGGGCATTGCGGTGTGTGGCATAATGTGTCAGGCATTACGGTGTCTGTATACTATATCACGGGCATTGTGGTATGTGGTATAATGTCTCGGTCATTGCAGTGTGGCATAATGTATAACGGGCATTGCGGTGTGTGTCATAATGTATCACAGACATTGCGGTGTGTGGTATACTATATCATGGGCATTGTGGTATGTGGTATAATGTCTCAGGTTCATTGCAGTGTGTGTCATAATGTATCACGGACATTGCGGTGTGTGTCATAATGTATCACGGACATTGCGGTGTGTGGTATACTATATCATGGGCATTGTGGTATGTGCTATAATGTATCAGGGGCATTGCAGTGTGTAGCATAATGTATAACGGGCATTGCGATTCCTGTCATAATGTGTCATAGACATTACGGTGTGTGGCATAATGTGTCGGGGGCATTACAGTGTGTGCATATTGTGTCATGTGCATTATTGTGCGTGGAATAATGTCTGAGGGCCTTTGCAGTATGTGGCATAATGTATACTGGGCATTACTATAAGGAGGAAAAATGACAAATAATGGAAGGGGCATGAATCAGGATTATTTTTCTTTCCTGTGGTGGCTAACGTCTGGGCGTGCAGGTTGCAAAACTGGGGTATAAGGTAGTCCATTCCTGCAATGCCACGCCTCTTTATGCGAAGCCGCGCCCATTTAAACAAAACCACGCCCCTTTTTGGCGCCGCGCGCCTTCGGCACGCACATGTTTGTCCCTTTCCTAGTGCCAATTATGGGGGGCGCCGAAGAATTTTTTGGCTTGGGGGAGAAAAATTTCTAGTTACGCCACTGACGGTAGGTATCACTTGACAGTGTGGCTCCAGGGACTGACTGTCTAAGTGGGCTGGTGTGATCGGTTTCCCTGTCCTTCTCTATCCACAGAGCCGATCCAGGTGGTGAGCGATGACTCTGGGGATGAGCCAGAGAGTCAAGATACTGAGGTTCCCATGGGGCACATGGGAAAAGAAGCCGGCAGCGTGGTGTTGGCGGCGGATGGAGGTGCAGCTAAAGGTGGGTGTGACTGTCCATTCCATTTGAGATGCATCCATGACTGGTGGTGGCGTTGCGTGGTGACTGACCTTTCTTCTCCCGCACAGGTGACAAAAGGGGTGCCAAGCACAATCCGTGGACCCCAGCAGAAGTGAAAGCTGTTGAACGTCACATGATTCGGTTCATTCGCTCATTCAAGGTGCCGGGCAAGAATGACTGTGATGCGTGCCTAAGGGCAGAACGACAAGCGCTGAAGGCTCGGAACTGGCTCTCTGTTAAGTTTTACATTAAGAACCGAATTACTGCTGAAATGAGAGAACCTTTCCTGAATAAAATGTATCTGCTGCTGAATACATGTTTCCTCTATCTCTAATTAACCCCGAAAATAAATCAGTTATGTGGGTGTCCTCATGAGGCAGGTATTCCTGAATAGGTCCCCATGAGGAAGGTTCCAGACATATGTCCCGATGAGGATAGAAAAACAAGTATGTGTGGGTGTGCGTGTGTTCTGTGTGTGTGTGTGTCTCTCTCTCTCTCTCTAGACCCTCATTAGATAACAAGTTACACAGGACTCAGACACCCGGGTGTGGAGAGAGATGTCTATGTGCTCTGGCCGGGGGGGGCCCTCTAACAGAGGGGGGCCCGGGGTACAGTATGCCCTGCACCCCCCCCCCCTAATCTGGCTATGCCCTTCACCCCCTGCATTTAGTTCCAACCCCTACAGTGTGTGGCTAGTGACTGTGGGCTGCCACCTCCTCCGGGAACAGCCCTGCGCCCTTCTCACCTCCCACCTCATATGCCCCTCACCTCTTCTCCCTCAGTTCCCCTTTATCCTCCCACCCCCATCCCTCGCAGCACCCCCGGGTTAAAATCTTGTTACCTTCCATGCACCGCACCAGCCAGCGTTTGAGCTATGAGTGGATCCTGTCTCATTGCTTCTACATAACGTTACACATATACACATATAAGTAATTTTTCTATATATAAATACAACCAGTGTAGGCAAACAGCAGCGTATGTTTTGAGACTTGGTTAGAGTCTCTAGCATAAACTAAACAAAAAAAAGAACTATAAAACATCGCGCTTTAAAGGTATAGTGTAAATTATCAATGTAACAATAAAAATTAGTTTTGAAAAATGGCTGTGGAGTAGTCAGAAATGAGGTTGGGAGACTGTTTATGAATAATAAGAAAAGTACATTTTATTTATACCAAATAATCCACCATGTGGAGAATAAAATAAACATATATATAGTTTTAAGAAAGCATCAATTTAGTTAATGTATTCCAAAATGCTGTTATACCAACTCTAATTTAAAAGCTGTGTTATAATTCGGTAAATACTAAAGTGTCCTCTTAGGAAACAATGTATATCAGTAATTGCAATCCTTTGCACGTTCCACACAAATAGACTGATGGCTTTCAGTGCCGGCGTCCCGGCCACAGTTTATAATTCAGGGTGAACTGAAGACCGCTGCCTGTAATTCTCACAAATGTGAATAGGTCGTCCCTCCTTTCCCGGTGGTGAGGCTATCACCGCCCCGGGCGTGGTGTAACGTGTGTCCGTGTAACGGATAGGATCAAGGGACTCACCCGTCTCTCCGCTGTGATGTTCACTGCCGTCTCCCCTCTCCCGGTGGTGAGGCTATCACCGCCCCGGGCGTGATGAAACGTGTGTCCGTGTAACTGATAGGATCAAGGGACTCACCTGTCTCTCCGCTGTGATGTTCACTGCCGTCTCACTCTCCCCTCTCCCGGTGGTGAGGCCGTCTCCGCCCCGGGTGATGTGATCGGAGGGTTCGTGGTTGTTACCCGCAGGGATCCCGCCGTCTGCACTTTGCAGCGTGATGGTATTAGCTGACAGGCGGGTTATTACCAACGGTAATGCAGGAAAGAGCCCTTTGATGATGATAGGCAGCGGGGCCTCTGCAAGCTATTTTCCAAAGCCAATGGTGTCACCATTGAATAATCAGCAGTGCACTGGTCCACCACATTAGAACTTATTTGGCTTTGGAAAATAGCTTGCAGAGGCCCCGCTGCCTCTCTTCTCTGTACCAGTATATCATGGGGAACACAGACCCCTCATAGTTGTAATTATATATATATATATATATATATATATACGT
This sequence comes from Pseudophryne corroboree, assembly GCF_028390025.1. NCBI lineage: Eukaryota > Metazoa > Chordata > Amphibia > Anura > Myobatrachidae > Pseudophryne > Pseudophryne corroboree. The sequence continues at coordinate 1,085,408 of NC_086451.1, forward strand.
AAGAATTACTATCACAAGATGAACATCACAATAAAAAACAGCAATTTACCAACCCGGGTTCAAGTCCCACGCCACACTACTTTTATCCGGTGTATTATAAATAGTATACTGTAATACTGCTCCATACAGGGGGAATATTCAATTTCATTTAGTATAGTTTTACTATTTTTTAGATTATTTATAGTTTTTTTTATTATAAAGTATTTATTTATTAGCGTTCATTGTTAATACTAATATCCACTAATCTCTCACCCACACATAACAAGATGTACTTTATAGCAGATCATCAAGACTATCTATTCCTCAGCGTTTTCTATATAACATGATTATAGCTGTTCACTGTTATCTCCAGGACAGATCCAATGGTTCTTCTATCATAATCACAGGAGGCCCTTCTATGTCAATCACATAGTAGCAGAAAAGACAAAATCAATAGAACCCGAGGTATTGGTGAGGCACTATCAGATAAGCCGCATTTTCTCATGAATATTCAGATCTCATATGTTATTAATTTCTATATTATCATTGAGACCCAAAGGGGATAATGAGCCAAGGAAAAAAATCCAGAATGCCTACCTTTTGCAGAGACGGATAAACCTGTCTCCACCTCTCGCTGTAGCCGGTATAAACTCGATGCCCTGCGCCACTAAATCATCCATATTTCCCTGATCTTTACATCTGATGTGTGTAGATAAACTGTGTGTTCTTCTTATACCTTTCATTATATTCCGTCCGTGTTCTAAGAACCTTATATTTAGCTTTCGTGTAGTTCGTCCTACATTTATTAATGGTTTTTATTTTGATGTTCATCTTGTGATACTAATTCTTACATAAATGGATATATAGTGCCAGAGAAAATATATATATATATGATTACAACTATGAGGGGTCTGTGTTCCCCATGATATACTGGTGCAGAGAATGTCCAGCTGGCCACTAATGCACAAGACACTAGACGCACGCATGTCTCTTGTACGGAATAAATGACACCGATTGGAGGAGACTCAGGTAAATAGGAGGGTGCTAAGTACTGATGGATACCTTCTGATGACACCAGTAAAAGGACATGTGGCCGGACCGCATTAGTGGCCACATGGTTAATGGCAGCCGTGGCACTGAAGGGGTTAACCCCTAGTGCCCGGCGCCATTATGGGGACAATGGGCGCTTGGCGCCATATTTAAAATGTTGTCGGCGCTAGGCGTCGTGTGTTCAAAAATGTTTACAAAATGTATTTTTAATATGTGCCGCGGTCCCGGACCTCTCCGGCTGCAGCGGGGGAGAGGGGAACCGCTGCAGACGGGAGATCAGCTCCCGCTGCAGCTATCGGTGTGCGCCGCCGGAGCCCGGGAGCTCTGCTCCTGGCAACCACGGCAATAAGCACAGCCCCCGGCGCAGTAGCTGTGTGTGTGCGCCGGGGGGAGAAGGGTGAGCCGATGTGGCTGGGAGCTCAGCTCCCGCTGCAGCGCGCTCTGTAGTTGCCTGTGCTGGGGGGCGGGAGCTCTGCTCCCGGCGCCTCAGCACGCTGGAGGCGGCCAGCCGGGATGAATGTCTCGGGCAGCCAGGCTGCAGGGTTAGGGGAGCCCAGCGCTGAGCGCTTGGCACAGTATTTAAATCAAAAACATTGTTTTAGGCATTTAAAAAAATATAGTGTGTTACGAGGCACTGCAGTGCCTGGGTTTGTGGAGCCTGTGCAGGGCACAGGCTCAGTGTATTTTTAAAGGAAAACACGTGTGTAAATGTGATGTATTTAAAGGTAAATTGCATTTACTTGGTTGTGTGTCCCAGGAGGGGGGAAATCCATGGCTGTGCAGGCTGATGGATTCTCCCAGACCTTTTCCCCAAAAACGGAATGCTTTCCATTCCAGCCTCAGACTTGAAAGTGGCATTGGAAGAGAGAGGAGAAGCTCAGCTTTGAAACAAGCTGAGTGGTTTTCTGGAGCTCCATAGGGATCACCTGTAATGGCCAGGAAACCCTGACCAGGGATCTAGGCTGCCCAGCTCTGGAGCCCAAATCCAGGCTGCAGACAGTGGGCTAGGTCCCGGGCAGGTTTCTGGAAGTCAGTTTAGGCGGGAAAACATCCCCCAGCCTAGACTGAACGGCACCGGGGCGTATCCTGATCCTCCAGGATGGGACAGTCAAAGGAGAGTGACCACTCCCCAGTGTCCATAGAGGACAATGGTAGCTGTGCATGTGACCAAGGCATGCACTGCCCATGGGTAAACATTGATTGGTTGTAAACCACAGGGCGGACTTACCCCCTGTGGTATTGTGTATTGGAGTAGGATAAAAGGAGGGCAGTCGCCCCATGAAAATTGTATTATACCATTTTGATTCTGCTGTAACATCTTGATGTATTACTCAGCCTTTTTGAAGGCTGTATTTGGGCAAATAAAGATCTTCTGCCTAAAGACGACGCTTCATCTTGTGACCTGCAGGCCTATGCAAAACATAGCCCCGTTCTCCGGCTGTCCAGGGAGCACCCCAACATCTTCAAGTTCCGTCTTCCGCCAGCTACAGGTAGAGGACTAGTGGGGATTCGTCCATACCACACAGGTGTGATAAGGCAGTGTGTCGGCACATACAGAGCAGAACCGTGGTTCCAAACGCCATGGCAGGTTAGGAGTTTGGTGGTGGCAGCATAAACCCGCCCACAGCGCAGTGGGTGGAGTCAGTAACAGGCGGTTACTGACGGTAAGCGGGAATCCCCTATGTGGCCAGGTCCCGTGTGACCTGAACATCCAATCTGTGTACTGGGGACGGGATGCGAAAGCGGTGAGGTCTTTCGTACGAGACCGTCCGGTCACAGAAATTGGTGGCATAGCGGTGGGATAATCCCAGGCAGCTTTTCGGTCACCCGATTGGAGTAGCAGAGTTACTCAGGAGAGGAGTAACTGCAGCGCAGGAGAACGCACAAGATGGCGGACTTCAGCGGAATGTCCAAGGATGATCTGGAGATCATGTGTCGGCAGAAGGGTGTGCAGATCCCTTCCAACGCGTCCAAGAGCGTCATGAGGGCGGCGCTCATGAGCTTGGAGGAGTTCCGCCGGGCGGAGGTGGAAAGCGCTGAGGGCGTCAGCATCAGAGAGGACGGCTCAACAGTGGACCTTCGTAAGGAACCGGTGAGACCCACGAGCCCCGCCCCCTCTCACAGCAGCAATGTTTCCCAGCAATCCCTAGCAGGGCCAGGATCCCAACGTCCCAGGGGGGCGGCACGGATAGCCTAGCGGATCGGCTAGCGGAATTGGGGGAAAGGGCAAAGGAGCAAGAGCGCTTGATCATCATTCAGATGTGGCGTGATGAGCGGGCACCACAGGCCGTGGTACCCCGGAAGACGTTGTCAACTGTTGTACACAGATCGGGACGCATTCAGTTTGCAGACAGTGACGGGGACATTGATGGACATTTACAAGTTTTTGAAAGGACTTGCAAACTACACGATCTACCCAAGTCGGAGTGGGTGAGACACCTTGTGCCCACTCTGCATGGAGAGGCCTTGGAGGCCTATCGAGGAGTGGCGACGGAGGACTGTGGGAACTACGACGAAGTCGCGAAGGCCCTCCTCCAGCGATTCTTCATCACTCCAGAGTCTTACAGGAAGAAATTCAGAGACTTGCCCAAGAATCCTAGCAGCACCCATGAGCAGTTCGCCACCCAGCTGCGGCAGTACGTGGTGAAATGGGTGAAGGATTCTGAAGCCACTACATGGGACGCACTGATCGACCTGATCTGCAGGGAGCAGTTCTATCGCAGATGCGCCCCAGAAGTGAAGGAGTGGGTGCTAGACCGGGAGAGACCCAGCTTAAAGATGGCTGCCCAGTTAGCCGACAAGTATGTGGCAATTCGGCCACAGGGGCAGAAACGCCCAACCAGCAGCCAGCCCCAAAAGACTGTACAACCAGGGGGACACCCCTCTTCAGCTCATCGCCCCCAAAGACAAGCGTCCTCCAACCCGGGTGCTCTTGGCCAGCAACCGCATCGCAGTGTCCCTGCAAGTGATCAGAGATCATCGGTGCCACGACTGGAGAAGAAGTGCTACGGCTGTGGGAAAATCCGACATCTGAGGATGAACTGTCATGCATCCCAAGCACCCCAGACTCGTGCCCCAAATCCGAGTGCTGGAGCCCGGCTCGCTTGTTTGACGAGTGGAGATGAGCCTACAGAGACTGTTCCCCCTCCAGTCAGTCCGATGGAGTGTGGCGAGAGACAGGTGCACTCTGCGGAGAGAGTCACCTGCATGGCCAAACAGCCCCTACACAATATGTGGAGGCACCTGCAGCCGGTCCATGTGGGACCCCTGCAGGGGGAAAGCCTAAGAGACTCTGGGGCCTCAATCACTGTGGTGAGCCCCCACCTTATAGATCCTGCTGCAGTATTGCAGGGTCGCACTGCCAAGGTCACCCTGGCAGATGGAATGGAGAAAGCGGTTCCCATGGCAAGAGTCTACCCGGACTGGGGAGCTGGACCAGAGTTGCGAGAAGTTGCCGTCACGGATGGTCTCCCAACTGATGTGGTCCTAGGAAATATTCTGGGTGGTGGGATCGTCACCACATTTGCTGGCTCCATTTCCTGGAGTCAAGTTCCACAACCACCGTTGACATCAGCTACTCCAGCACAGCCCAGCCCAGAGGAAAAGACTACAGCTGCTAGACAACTGCCAGCACAGCCAACCACAGCATCAACCAGCCCAGAGGAAAAGATTACAGCGGCTAGATCGGCACATCGACCCCGCATGCCTTTTGCCTCTGGTATGCCTACGTCCCCTAGCAACGCAGAGGATGTTGGTTCTAGCTCGTTTGATCCTGTGGGGGTGCCCAATGATGCTCCTGACCCAAGTGGTTTGCCAACTCCAGCGGTGAGTATGAGAAACCACACTGACCTTTCCGTGACTGACCCCTTCCAGACTGACCCTAGTAGTCCCCACCTAGATCCCCCTGTAGAGTGTCCCAATTTAGGAGAGATTGCGGGCCACAGGCAGGAGTTTAGGGACGCTCAACTCTCTGACCCATCCCCGAAAGGCATGAGGCGCCACTTTGGCAGCGGCCTTGACAGGGTTGGGGCAGGAAGTTTGACCTGGCGGGAAGGGTTAAGGTACAGGGTAGACAGGAAAGTGGGAGGGGATAGACCAGATAGGGCAGGCCTGGCCAACCTGTGGCTCTCCAGATGTAGTGAAACTACACATCCCAGCATGCCCTGCCACAGTTTTAGCATTCCCTAATAGCAAAACTGTGGCAAGGCATGATGGGACTTGTAGTTTTACAACAGCTGGAGAGCCACAGGTTGGCCAGGCCTGAGATAGGGAATGTGTCCAACTGGTCCCCCCAGGTAACATTCCTGTGCATCCGGTGTCGGTTGCCAGTGAAACCCCTTTGGACAGCCACTTAGAGATAGACTGTACCCTGAAGTGCCTGACACAGAGCTTACCCTGGTCTGAAATGTCGGATGACGCCCAGACTAACTGTAAGGCTGGTTCCATGCGTTGGCAGCTGGGGCACTCCAGCGGTTGTGTTGTCTCTGGGCCTCTGCCCATAGGAGAACCTTTACAGCGAGTTGCTGTGGACATAGCAGGTCCCTTGCCTGTGCGCAGTAGATCGGGGAAGACACGCAGCCTCCCTGTAGTGGATGCCACACAGGATCCAGAGGCTGGTGGTCTGGCCGCCGTCACTGTGGCACAGGTAGCGGACGAGGAGGAAAGAGTAGGCCTAGGTGACATGGTAGGTTTCCAGAGTCGTAGGTCGACAGAGGAGGATTGGAGGGCAGGTCTGACAGTTCGGGCAGACAGTTGCCAGATAGGTATGACGGAGGTGCAGTGCCTGGGGCACCATGTGGGAGGAGACAGGGGTAGGCCCAAACCAGAGGGGGTGAAGGCAACCAGAGGCTGTCCCCGACCCACATCACCCAGACCGGTACTGACCTTAGAACCTGTAAGGCCCTACGGACACGTCGTCATTGACTTTAGTCCTGTAGTGAACCCCTTGACAGAGATGGCTAGGAAGGGCATCCCCAAGTCAGTGGAGTTGGCATTCCAGTCATTGAAGGAGGCTCAGGTACCCGCTCCAGTGCTGATGGCGCACATTCTTGACCAGGACTGTGTTTTACAAACTACTGCGCCACTGCACGGACTGGGAGCAGTACTGAGCCAGGAGGAGCCATATGGGCAGGAGCACCCTGTGGCCTGTTTGAGCAGAAAACTGCTATGGTGGGAGGTGGGGTATGCCACAATTGGGACACCTTGGGTTGCACTTGTGTGTAACTGGCCCCCCACCGTGGTGACTTACCACCCACCTGTTAGGTGGCTGCAACCTACCTTGGGGAAATTGGACAGACTTTTGTGGTGGAGCCTTGAACTTGGACTTCAGGTGGACTATTTGAACATTGTGCTCCCACGGAGAGAGGCCCACTACACTATGGATGAACTGTCTAGGCCAGAGCTTACACCCCCCAGGTAGCGTCCCCTTCAACCCAACAGACTGCGGGACCAGGAGTCAAATCGTTGGGACATGGCTCCCTGGTTTCCCGCTTGAATTGGGGGGGGGGTGTGTGGCCGGACCGCACTAGTGGCCACATGGTTAATGGCAGCCGTGGCACTGAAGGGGTTAACCCCTAGTGCCCAGCGCCATTATAGGGACAATGGGCATTAGCGCCATATTTAAAATGTTGTCGGCGCTAGGCGCCGTGTGTTCAAAAATTTTTAAAATATGTATTTTTAATATGTGCCGCGGTCCCGGACCTCTCCGTCGACCGTGGCAGTGAGGGCAGCCCCTGGCGCACTGAGCAGTGTGTGCGCGCCAGGGGAGAGGGGAACCGCTGCAGCCAGGAGATCAGCTCCACCGGAGCCCGGGAGCTCTGCTCCCGGCGCCTGCGCCAGTAAGCACAGCCCCCGGCGCACTAGCTGTGTGTGCGCGCCGGGGGAGAAGGGTGAGCCGCAGCGGCTGGGAGCTCAGCTCCTGCTGCAGCGCGCTCTGTAGTTGCCTGTGCTGGGGGACGGGAGCTCTGCTCCCGGCGCCTCAGCATGTTGGAGGCGGCCAGCCGCGGCAGCCGGGATGAATGTCCCGGGCTGCTAGGCGGCAGGGGGGGGTGCGCCGCAGCCCGGCTCCCCGCCGGCCGCTGCGGCGAGGGCACGGAACTCAGCGCCGCATACAGGGGACCGGGCTAGCCGGCTCCCTGCGCGACGAGGCCACCAGAGCGCGCCGCTCAGGGGGGACCGGGCTATCCGGCTCCCTAGCGGTGGGGGATAATCAGGCTGGTGAGTGCTGGGGTCTACGCTCCCGGCACCTCAGCACTACAAAGGGCACAGAGCCACGGCGGCTGGGACAAGCGTCCTGAGCCGCCGGGCTTCCGATCAGGGGGGTGCGCCGCACCATGTGGCGAGGCCACCAAATGAGTGCCACACTCGGGGGACAGGGAGAGCCAGCTCCCTGGACCCCAGTGGCAGGCATTACAGGCAGGCTGGAGGATGGGGGAAGCCAGCCCCATACCTCCAGCACTGAGAGAGAGCCCTAGCAGCCAGCGCTGAGCGCTGGGCACAGTATTTAAATCAAAAACATTGTGTTTAAATGTAATAATATATATATTGTGTTATGAGGCACTGCAGTGCCTGGGTATGTGGAGCCTGTGCAGGGCACAGGCTCAGTGTATATTTAAAGGGAAACACATGTGTTTAAATGTGATGTATTTAAAGGTGAAATGCACTTACTTGGTTGTGTGTCCCAGGAGGGGGGAATCCATGGCTGTGCAGGCTGATGGATTCTCCCAGACCTTTTCCCCAAAAACGGAATGCTTTCCCTTCCAGCCTCAGACTTGAAAGTGGCATTGGGAGAGAGAGGAGAAGCTCAGCTTTGTAACAAGCTGAGTGGTTTTCTGGAGCTCCATAGGGATCACCTGTAATGGCCAGGAAACCCTGACCGGGGATCTAGGCTGCCCAGCTCTGGAGCTCGAATCCAGGCTGCAGACAGTGGGCTAGGTCCCGGGCAGGTTTCTGGAAGTCAGTTTAGGCGGGAAAACTTCCCCTAGCCTAGACTGAACAGCACCGGGGCGTATCCTGATCCTCCAGGATGGGACAGTCCAGGGAGAGTGACCACTCCCCACTGTCCATAGAGGACAATGGTAGCTGTGCATGTGACCAAGGCATGCACAGCTCATGGGTAAACATTGATTGGTTGTAAACCACAAGGCGGACTTACCCCCTGTGGTATTGTGTATTGGAGTAGGATAAAAGGAGGGCAGTTGCCCCATGAAAAGTGTATTATACCATTTTGATTCTGCTGTAACATCTTGCTGTATTGCTCAGCCTTTTTGAAGGCTGTATTTGGTAGTGATGAGCGGGTTCGGTTCCTCGGAATCCGAACCCCCCCCGAACTTCAGCCTTTTTACACGGGTCCGAGGCAGACTCGGATCTTCCCGCCTTGCTCGGCTAACCCGAGCGCGCCCGAACGTCATCATCCCGCTGTCGGATTCTCGCGAGGCTCGGATTCTATATAAGGAGCCGCGCATCGCCGCCATTTTCACACGTGCATTGAGATTGATAGGGAGAGGACGTGGCTGGCGTCCTCTCCGTTTAGAATAGAAATAGATAGAGAGTGAGAGTGAGACACTTGATTTACTGGAGCTTAGGAGTACTCAGAGAGTGCAGAGTTTACTAGTGACTGACCAGTGACCACCAGTGCAGTTTTATTATTATTTAATATAATCCGTTCTCTGCCTGAAAAAAAACGATACACAGTGACACAGTATACCATATCTGTGCTCAGCCTCAGTGTGCTGCATCATCTATGTATATCTGACTGTGCTGAGTGCTCACTGCTCACACAGCTTAATTGTGGGGGAGACTGGGGAGCAGTTATAGCAGGAGTACATTAACAGTGCACACTTTTGCTGCCAGAGTGCCACTGCCAGTGTGACTGACCAGTGACCACTGACCACCAGTATATTGTGATTGTCTGCCTGAAAAAGTTAAACACTCGTCGTGTGGTGTTTTTATTCTATAAACGCATTCTGCTGACAGTGTCCAGCAGGTCCGTCATTATATAATATATACCTGTCCTGCAGTAGTGATATATATATATTTTTTATATCATTATCATCCAGTCTATATTAGCAGCAGACGCAGTACGGTAGTCCACGGCTGTAGCTACCTCTGTGTCGGCAGTCGCTCGTCCATCCATAATTGTATACCACCTACCTGTTGTGTTTTTTTTTCTATCTTCTTGATACTAGTAGCTTACTTTAGGAGTCTGCAGTGCTGACAGTGTCCAGCAGGTCCGTCATTATATAATATATACCTGTCCGGCTGCAGTAGTGATATATATATATTTTTTATATCATTATCATCCAGTCTATATTAGCAGCAGACGCAGTACGGTAGTCCACGGCTGTAGCTACCTCTGTGTCGGCAGTCGCTCGTCCATCCATAATTGTATACCACCTACCTGTTGTGTTTTTTTTTTCTATCTTCTTGATACTAGTAGCTTACTTTAGGAGTCTGCAGTGCTGACAGTGTCCAGCAGGTCCGTCATTATATAATATATACCTGTCCGGCTGCAGTAGTGATATATATATATTTTTTATATCATTATCATCCAGTCTATATTAGCAGCAGACGCAGTACGGTAGTCCACGGCTGTAGCTACCTCTGTGTCGGCAGTCGCTCGTCCATCCATAATTGTATACCACCTACCTGTGGTGTTTTTTTTTTTTCTATCTTCTTGATACTAGTAGCTTACTTTAGGAGTCTGCAGTGCTGACAGTGTCCAGCAGGTCCGTCATTATATAATATATACCTGTCCGGCTGCAGTAGTGATATATATATATTTTTTATATCATTATCATCCAGTCTATATTAGCAGCAGACGCAGTACGGTAGTCCACGGCTGTAGCTACCTCTGTGTTGGCAGTCGCTCGTCCATCCATAATTGTATACCACCTACCTGTTGTGTTTTTTTTTTCTATCTTCTTGATACTAGTAGCTTACTTTAGGAGTCTGCAGTGCTGACAGTGTCCAGCAGGTCCGTCATTATATAATATATACCTGTCCGGCTGCAGTAGTGATATATATATATTTTTTATATCATTATCATCCAGTCTATATTAGCAGCAGACGCAGTACGGTAGTCCACGGCTGTAGCTACCTCTGTGTCGGCAGTCGCTCGTCCATCCATAATTGTATACCACCTACCTGTTGTGTTTTTTTTTTCTATCTTCTTGATACTAGTAGCTTACTTTAGGAGTCTGCAGTGCTGACAGTGTCCAGCAGGTCCGTCATTATATAATATATACCTGTCCGGCTGCAGTAGTGATATATATATATTTTTTATATCATTATCATCCAGTCTATATTAGCAGCAGACGCAGTACGGTAGTCCACGGCTGTAGCTACCTCTGTGTCGGCAGTCGCTCGTCCATCCATAATTGTATACCACCTACCTGTTGTGTTTTTTTTTCTTTCTATCTTCTTGATACTAGTAGCTTACTTTAGGAGTCTGCAGTGCTGACAGTGTCCAGCAGGTCCGTCATTATATAATATATACCTGTCCGGCTGCAGTAGTGATATATATATATTTTTTATATCATTATCATCCAGTCTATATTAGCAGCAGACGCAGTACGGTAGTCCACGGCTGTAGCTACCTCTGTGTCGGCAGTCGCTCGTCCATCCATAAGTATACTAGTATCCATCCATCTCCATTGTTTACCTGAGGTGCCTTTTAGTTGTGCCTATTAAAATATGGAGAACAAAAATGTTGAGGTTCCAAAAATAGGGAAAGATCAAGATCGACTTCCACCTCGTGCTGAAGCTGCTGCCACTAGTCATGGCCGAGATGATGAAATGCCATCAACGTCGTCTGCCAAGGCCGATGCCCAATGTCATAGTACAGAGCATGTAAAATCCAAAACACCAAATATCAGTAAAAAAAGGACTCAAAAATCTAAAATAAAATTGTCGGAGGAGAAGCGTAAACTTGCCAATATGCCATTTACCACACGGAGTGGCAAGGAACGGCTGAGGCCCTGGCCTATGTTCATGGCTAGTGGTTCAGCTTCACATGAGGATGGAAGCACTCAGCCTCTCGCTAGAAAAATGAAAAGACTCAAGCTGGCAAAAGCACAGCAAAGAACTGTGCGTTCTTCGAAATCACAAATCCACAAGGAGAGTCCAATTGTGTCGTTTGCGATGCCTGACCTTCCCAACACTGGACGTGAAGAGCATGCGCCTTCCACCATTTGCACGCCCCCTGCAAGTGCTGGAAGGAGCACCCGCAGTCCAGTTCCTGATAGTCAGATTGAAGATGTCAGTGTTGAAGTACACCAGGATGAGGAGGATATGGGTGTTGCTGGCGCTGGGGAGGAATTTGACCAGGAGGATTCTGATGGTGAGGTGGTTTGTTTAAGTCAGGCACCCGGGGAGACACCTGTTGTCTGTGGGAGGAATAGGGCCATTGACATGCCTGGTGAAAATACCAAAAAAATCAGCTCTTCGGTGTGGAAGTATTTCAACAGAAATGCGGACAACATTTGTCAAGCCGTGTGTTGCCTTTGTCAAGCTGTAATAAGTAGGGGTAAGGACGTTAACCACCTCGGAACATCCTCCCTTATACGTCACCTGCAGCGCATTCATCATAAGTAAGTGACAAGTTCAAAAACTTTGGGCGACAGCGGAAGCAGTCCACTGACCAGTAAATCCCTTCCTCTTGTAACCAAGCTCACGCAAACCACCCCACCAACTCCCTCAGTGTCAATTTCCTCCTTCCCCAGGAATGCCAATAGTCCTGCAGGCCATGTCACTGGCAATTCTGACGAGTCCTCTCCTGCCTGGGATTCCTCCGATGCATCCTTGCGTGTAACGCCTACTGCTGCTGGCGCTGCTGTTGTTGCTGCTGGGAGTCGATGGTCATCCCAGAGGGGAAGTCGTAAGACCACTTTTACTACTTCCACCAAGCAATTGACTGTCCAACAGTCCTTTGCGAGGAAGATGAAATATCACAGCAGTCATCCTGCTGCAAAGCGGATAACTGAGGCCTTGGCATCCTGGGCGGTGAGAAACGTGGTTCCGGTATCCATCATTACTGCAGAGCCAACTAGAGACTTGTTGGAGGTACTGTGTCCCCGGTACCAAATACCATCTAGGTTCCATTTCTCTAGGCAGGCGATACCGAAAATCTACACAGACCTCAGAAAAAGACTCACCAGTGTCCTAAAAAATGCAGTTGTACCCAATGTCCACTTAACCACGGACATGTGGACAAGTGGAGCAGGGCAGGCTCAGGACTATATGACTGTGACAGCCCACTGGGTAGACTCCCGCCGCAAGAACAGCAGCGGCGGCACCAGTAGCAGCATCTCGCAAACGCCAACTCTTTCCTAGGCAGGCTACGCTTTGTATCACCGCTTTCCAGAATACGCACACAGCTGAAAACCTCTTACGGCAACTGAGGAAGATCATCGCGGAATGGCTTACCCCAATTGGACGCTCCTGTGGATTTGTGGCATCGGACAACGCCAGCAATATTGTGTGTGCATTAAATCTGGGCAAATTCCAGCACGTCCCATGTTTTGCACATACCTTGAATTTGGTGGTGCAGAATTATTTAAAAAACGAGAGGGGCGTGCAAGAGATGCTGTCGGTGGCCAGAAGAATTGCGGGACACTTTCGGCGTACAGGCACCACGTACAGAAGACTGGAGCACCACCAAAAACGCCTGAACCTGCCCTGCCATCATCTGAAGCAAGAAGTGGTAACGAGGTGGAATTCAACCCTCTATATGCTTCAGAGGTTGGAGGAGCAGCAAAAGGCCATTCAAGCCTATACAACTGAGCACGATATAGGAGGTGGAATGCACCTGTCTCAAGCGCAGTGGAGAATGATTTCAATGTTGTGCAAGGTTCTGCAACCTTTTGAACTTGCCACACGTGAAGTCAGTTCAGACACTGCCAGCCTGAGTCAGGTCATTCCCCTCATCAGGCTTTTGCAGAAGAAGCTGGAGACATTGAAGGAGGAGCTAACACAGAGCGATTCCGCTAGGCATGTGGGACTTGTGGATGGAGCCCTTAATTCGCTTAACAAGGATTCACGGGTGGTCAATCTGTTGAAATCAGAGCACTACATTTTGGCCACCGTGCTCGATCCTAGATTTAAAACCTACCTTGGATCTCTCTTTCCGGCAGACACAAGTCTGCTGGGGTTCAAAGAACTGCTGGTGACAAAATTGTCAAGTCAAGGGGAACGCGACCTGTCAACATCTCCTCCTTCACATTCTCCCGCAACTGGGGGTGCGAGGAAAAGGCTCAGAATTCCGAGCCCACCCGCTGGCGGTGATGCAGGGCAGTCTGGAGCGACTGCTGATGCTGACATCTGGTCCGGACTGAAGGACCTGACAACGATTACGGACATGTCGTCTACTGTCACTGCATATGATTCTCTCCCCATTGAAAAAATGGTGGAGGATTATATGAGTGACCGCATCCAAGTAGGCACGTCAGACAGTCCGTACTTATACTGGCAGGAAAAAGAGGCAATTTGGAGGCCCTTGCACAAACTGGCTTTATTCTACCTAAGTTGCCCTCCCACAAGTGTGTACTCCGAAAGAGTGTTTAGTGCCGCCGCTCACCTTGTCAGCAATCGGCGTACGAGGTTACATCCAGAAAATGTGGAGAAGATGATGTTCATTAAAATGAATTATAATCAATTCCTCCGTGGAGACATTGACCAGCAGCAATTGCCTCCACAAAGTACACAGGGAGCTGAGATGGTGGATTCCAGTGGGGACGAATTGATAATCTGTGAGGAGGGGGATGTACACGGTGATATATCGGAGGATGATGATGAGGTGGACATCTTGCCTCTGTAGAGCCAGTTTGTGCAAGGAGAGATTAATTGCTTCTTTTTTGGTGGGGGTCCAAACCAACCCGTCATTTCAGTCACAGTCGTGTGGCAGACCCTGTCACTGAAATGATGGGTTGGTTAAAGTGTGCATGTCCTGTTTATACAACATAAGGGTGGGTGGGAGGGCCCAAGGACAATTCCATCTTGCACCTCTTTTTTCTTTCATTTTTTTTTTGCGTCATGTGCTGTTTGGGGAGTAGTTTTTGGAAGGGCCATCCTGCGTGACACTGCAGTGCCACTCCTAGATGGGCCAGGTGTTTGTGTCGGCCACTAGGGTCGCTTAGCTTACTCACACAGCTACCTCATTGCGCCTCTTTTTTTTCTTCTTTGCGTCATGTGCTGTTTGGGGAGTAGTTTTTTGAAGGGCCATCCTGCGTGACACTGCAGTGCCACTCCTAGATGGGCCAGGTGTTTGTGTCGGCCACTTGGGTCGCTGAGCTTAGTCATCCAGCGACCTCGGTGCAAATTTTAGGACTAAAAATAATATTGTGAGGTGTGAGGTGTTCAGAATAGACTGAAAATGAGTGGAAATTATGGTTATTGAGGTTAATAATACTTTGGGATCAAAATGACCCCCAAATTCTATGATTTAAGCTGTTTTTTAGGGGTTTTTGAAAAAAACACCCGAATCCAAAACACACCCGAATCCGACAAAAAAAATTCGGTGAGGTTTTGCCAAAACGCGTTCGAACCCAAAACACGGCCGCGGAACCGAACCCAAAACCCGAAAAATTTCCGGTGCTCATCACTAGTATTTGGGCAAATAAAGATCTTCTGCCAAAAGACGACACTTCATCTTGTGACCTGCAGGCCTATGCAAAACATAGCCCCGTTCTCCGGCTGTCCAGGGAGCACCCCAACGTCTCCAAGTTCCGCCTTCCGCCAGCTACCGGTAGAGGACTAGTGGGGATTCATCCATACCACACAGGTGTGGTAAGGCAGCGTGTCGGCACATACAGAGCAGAACCGTGGTTCCAAACGCCACGGCAGGTTAGGTGTTTGTTGGTGGCAGCATAAACCCGCCCACAGCGCAGTGGGTGGAGTCAGTAACAGGCGGTTACTGACGGTAAGCGGGAATCCCCTATGTGGCCAGGTCCCGTGTGACCTAAACATCCAATCTGTGTACTGGGGACGGGACGCGAAAGCGGTGAGGTCTTTCGTACGAGACCGTCCGGTCACAGGACATAATGGAGAAACGCGTTAAGGACATTCTATTATCTGGACTCTGAAACACCTCTGCTCTCGGGACGTCTGTGTTCACCTCCCTGCTACATCAAAACCACGGAATAATAGATCCGGTGAGGGGGAAATCCGAGCGGCACTAACGAGGAGAGGCCGGGCGGCGTGCAGTTGGGCACCGCTCTCCATATGAAAGCACCGCTGACACCGGCCAGGGTTAAAAAGCTCATCGGTAATCAAGCGACTCCAGCAAGGTTACATCCGGCGGCGTGCCGGATTAAAATGGGGCGGATGGAGCTGCAGCTCCAGGGCCCCCACTGAAAATAGGCCCACAGATCCCCTGCAGTTCAAATAGTGTTGACAGGAAAAAAAAAACTTTTCTCCTGTCATCACCAATAGTATTCCCTCACTCCACTCCTGTCTCGGAGTGCAAAAGCTCTGCCTATCCCCTTCCAAGCTGCCAGCAGCTGTGCACAAACGCTCTCCCCACGTCAGCTGAAGCTCATACCCAGGCCAGTCGATATAGGCTCCTCCCCCAGATCGAGATAATCTCCGACTCCTTGTCCACATGCGCTCTCCCCACGTCAGCTGAAGCTCAGACCCAGACCATGTTTGATATAGGCTCCTCCCCAGATCGCGATAGGCTCCTCCTACTTGTCCATCTACAGCAGTGCCCACGATTGGCAAAAGTTCCTTTCACATACCATCCCATTGAAGCTCTGGGCCATTATAAGCTCTGCACTCTGGTTCTTCCACTGCTGAGACCTGATGCCTGAAGCACCGCCCCCGGGCCATTCTAAGCTCCGCCCACTGAACATCACACAGTGCTCCCTGCCCAAGTCATCTGTGAGGTGTTCCGTGCAGCTGCTGTTTGAGGTACAAAGGAGTATATGCTGTGTATCCCTATGCCCAGGACAGCACACTAAGCAGTCCTGAGTTTCTCTCACTGAGCCTTTGTGTTAACACCTGAAATCCCAACAATGAAAGTTATGTCTGCATGTTCTGTGACCTTAATGGCATACTGTTTTAAATATTGCTTAGATATATATATATATATATATATATATAATATTATCCATCTATTGTGTGTGATAATCAATTGAATTCTAGCCAATGTGTATTACGTACGCTACCATGCGGTGTAATGTAACTACCGGATGCTGCTGTGTGGTGTAATGTGACTAACGGATGCTACCGTGCTGCGTAATGTGACTATTGGACGCTGCTGTGTGGTGTAATGTGACTAACGGATGCTACCGTGCTGCGTAATGTGACTATTGGACGCTGCTGTGTGGTGTAATGTGACTAACGGATGCTACCGTGCTGCGTAATGTGACTATTGGACGCTGCTGTGTGGTGTAATGTGACTCGGACACTATCGTGCGGTGTAATGTGACTAATGGAAGCTGCCGTGTGTGTAATGTGAATAGTGACTAACAGATGCTGCTGTGTGGTGTAATGTGACTAACAGACGCTACCGAGCATCATAATGTGACTAATGGATGCTACCATGCGGTGTAATATGACTAACGGTTGCTGCTGTGCGGTTTAATGTGACTAACAGATGCTGCTGTGTGGTGTAATGTGACTAACGGTTGCTGCTGTGCGGTTTAATGTGACTAACAGACACGACACACTACTGCACGGAGTAATGTGACTGTCAGACACTATCGTGCGGTGTAATGTGACTAACGGACGCTGCCGTGCGATGTAATATAACTAACCGATGCTGTTGTGCAGTGTAATGTAACTAATGGACGCTGCCGTGTGGTGTAATGTGACTAAAGGGCGCTGTCTTGCGGTGTAATGTGACTAACGGACGCTGTTGTGCAGTGTAATGTGACTAACGGACGCTACAGTTTGGTGTAATGTGACGAATGGATGCTGCCGTGCGGTGTAATGTGACTAACGGATGCTGCTGTGCAGTGTAATGTGACTAATGGATGCTACAGTTTGGTGTAATGTGACTAACAGACGCTGTTGTGCGGTGTAATGTGACTAACAGACGCTGCTGTGCGGTGTAATGTGACTAACGGATGCTGCTGTGCCCTTTATAAAATATAGAGGGTGGCACCAATGGACTTTCTGGCACAGGCACCAAAATGTCTAGTTATGGCTCTAGTGGCCACTGATGCTCTCTGTAGTATACAGGGGTCACTGATGCTCTCTGTAATATACAGTGGTCACTGATGTTCTCTGTAATATACAGTGGTCACTGATGTTCTCTAATATATGGTGGTCACTGATTTTCTCTGTAATATATATTGTGGTCACTGATGCTCTATGTAATATATGGTGGTCACTGATTTTCTCTGTAATATATATTGTGGTCACTGATGCTCTCTGTAGTATATGGTGGTCACTGATGCTCTCTGTAATATATGGTGGTCACTGATTTTCTCTGTAATATATATTGTGGTCACTGATACTCTCTGTAGTATATAGTGTTCACTGTTGCTCTCTGTAGTATATGGCGGTCACTGATGCTCTCTGTAGTATACAGGGGTCACTGATGCTCTCTGTAATATATGGTCACTGATGCTCTCTGTAATATACAGTGGTCACTGATGTTCTCTAATATATGGTGGTCACTGATGCTCTCTGTAGTATATGGTGGTCACTGATGCTCTCTGTAATATATGGTGGTCACTGATTTTCTCTGTAATATATATTGTGGTCACTGATGCTCTCTGTAATATATAGTGTTCACTGTTGCTCTCTGTAGTATATGGCGGTCACTGATGCTCTCTGTAGTATACGGGGGTCACTGATGCTCTCTGTAATGTATGGTGGTTACTGATGCTCTCTGTAATATACAGTGGTCACTGATGTTCTCTAATATATGGTGGTCACTGATGCTCTGTGTAGTAAACAGGGGTCACTGATGCTCTTTTTAATATATGATGGTCACTGATGCTCTCTGTAATATACTGTATGATGGTCACTGATTTTCTCTGTAATATATGGTGGTCACTGATGCTCTCTGTTGTATACAGTGGTCACTGATGCTCTCTGTAGTATGTGGTGGTCACTGATGCTCTCTGTAGTATGTGGTGGTCACTGATGCTCTCTGTAGTATGTGGTGGTCACTGATGCTCTCTGTTGTATACAGTGGTCACTGATGCTCTCTGTAGTATGTGGTGGTCACTGATGCTCTCTGTAATATACAGTGGTCACTGATGCTCTCTGTAGTATGTGGTGGTCACTGATGCTCTCTGTAATATACAGTGGTCACTGATGCTCTCTGTAGTATGTGGTGGTCACTGATGCTCTCTGTAATATACAGTGGTCAATGAT
Organism: Pseudophryne corroboree; assembly: GCF_028390025.1. Lineage (NCBI taxonomy): Eukaryota > Metazoa > Chordata > Amphibia > Anura > Myobatrachidae > Pseudophryne > Pseudophryne corroboree. The sequence goes on from NC_086451.1 coordinate 1,103,762, forward strand.
GCTCTCTGTAGTATGTGGTGGTCACTGATGCTCTCTGTAATATACAGTGGTCACTGATGCTCTCTGTAGTATGTGGTGGTCACTGATGCTCTCTGTAGTATGTGGTGGTCACTGATGCTCTCTGTTGTATACAGTGGTCACTGATGCTCTCTGTAGTATGTGGTGGTCACTGATGCTCTCTGTAATATACAGTGGTCACTGATGCTCTCTGTAGTATGTGGTGGTCACTGATGCTCTCTGTAATATACAGTGGTCACTGATGTTCTCTAATATATGGTGGTCACTGATGCTCTGTGTAGTAAACAGGGGTCACTGATGCTCTTTTTAATATATGATGGTCACTGATGCTCTCTGTAATATACTGTATGATGGTCACTGATTTTCTCTGTAATATATGGTGGTCACTGATGCTCTCTGTTGTATACAGTGGTCACTGATGCTCTCTGTAGTATGTGGTGGTCACTGATGCTCTCTGTAGTATGTGGTGGTCACTGATGCTCTCTGTAGTATGTGGTGGTCACTGATGCTCTCTGTAGTATGTGGTGGTCACTGATGCTCTCTGTTGTATACAGTGGTCACTGATGCTCTCTGTAGTATGTGGTGGTCACTGATGCTCTCTGTAATATACAGTGGTCACTGATGCTCTCTGTAGTATGTGGTGGTCACTGATGCTCTCTGTAATATACAGTGGTCAATGATGCTCTCTGTAGTATGTGGTGGTCACTGATGCTCTCTGTAATATACAGTGGTCACTGATGCTCTCTGTAGTATGTGGTGGTCACTGATGCTCTCTGTAGTATGTGGTGGTCACTGATGCTCTCTGTTGTATACAGTGGTCACTGATGCTCTCTGTAGTATGTGGTGGTCACTGATGCTCTCTGTAATATACAGTGGTCACTGATGCTCTCTGTAGTATGTGGTGGTCACTGATGCTCTCTGTAATATACAGTGGTCACTGATGTTCTCTAATATATGGTGGTCAATGATGCTCTCTGTAGTATATGGTGGTCACTGATGCTCTCTATAGTATACGGGAGTCACTAATGCTCTTTGTAATACATGGTGGTCACTGATACTCTCTGTAATATGCAGTGGTCACTGATGTTCTCTAATATATGGTGGTCACTGATGCTCTGTGTAGTAAACAGGGTCACTGATGCTCTATGTAATATATGGTGGTCACTGATGCTCTCTGTAATATATGGTGGTCACTGATGCTCTCTGTAATATATGGTGGTCACTGATGCTCTCTGTAATATATGGTGGTCAGTGATGCTCTCTGTAGTATGTGGTGGTCACTGATGCTCTCTGTAATATACAGTGGTCACTGATGCTCTCTGTAGTATGTGGTGGTCACTGATGCTCTCTGTAATATACAGTGGTCACTGATGCTCTCTGTAGTATGTGGTGGTCACTGATGCTCTCTGTAATATACAGTGGTCAATGATGCTCTCTGTAGTATGTGGTGGTCACTGATGCTCTCTGTAATATACAGTGGTCACTGATGCTCTCTGTAGTATGTGGTGGTCACTGATGCTCTCTGTAGTATGTGGTGGTCACTGATGCTCTCTGTTGTATACAGTGGTCACTGATGCTCTCTGTAGTATGTGGTGGTCACTGATGCTCTCTGTAATATACAGTGGTCACTGATGCTCTCTGTAGTATGTGGTGGTCACTGATGCTCTCTGTAATATACAGTGGTCACTGATGTTCTCTAATATATGGTGGTCACTGATGCTCTGTGTAGTAAGCAGGGGTCACTGATGCTCTTTTTAATATATGATGGTCACTGATGCTCTCTGTAATATACTGTATGATGGTCACTGATTTTCTCTGTAATATATGGTGGTCACTGATGCTCTCTGTTGTATACAGTGGTCACTGATGCTCTCTGTAGTATGTGGTGGTCACTGATGCTCTCTGTAGTATGTGGTGGTCACTGATGCTCTCTGTAGTATGTGGTGGTCACTGATGCTCTCTGTAGTATGTGGTGGTCACTGATGCTCTCTGTTGTATACAGTGGTCACTGATGCTCTCTGTAGTATGTGGTGGTCACTGATGCTCTCTGTAATATACAGTGGTCACTGATGCTCTCTGTAGTATGTGGTGGTCACTGATGCTCTCTGTAATATACAGTGGTCAATGATGCTCTCTGTAGTATGTGGTGGTCACTGATGCTCTCTGTAATATACAGTGGTCACTGATGCTCTCTGTAGTATGTGGTGGTCACTGATGCTCTCTGTAGTATGTGGTGGTCACTGATGCTCTCTGTTGTATACAGTGGTCACTGATGCTCTCTGTAGTATGTGGTGGTCACTGATGCTCTCTGTAATATACAGTGGTCACTGATGCTCTCTGTAGTATGTGGTGGTCACTGATGCTCTCTGTAATATACAGTGGTCACTGATGTTCTCTAATATATGGTGGTCAATGATGCTCTCTGTAGTATATGGTGGTCACTGATGCTCTCTATAGTATACGGGAGTCACTAATGCTCTTTGTAATACATGGTGGTCACTGATACTCTCTGTAATATGCAGTGGTCACTGATGTTCTCTAATATATGGTGGTCACTGATGCTCTGTGTAGTAAACAGGGTCACTGATGCTCTATGTAATATATGGTGGTCACTGATGCTCTCTGTAATATATGGTGGTCACTGATGCTCTCTGTAATATATGGTGGTCACTGATGCTCTCTGTAATATATGGTGGTCAGTGATGCTCTCTGTAGTATGTGGTGGTCACTGATGCTCTCTGTAATATACAGTGGTCACTGATGCTCTCTGTAGTATGTGGTGGTCACTGATGCTCTCTGTAATATACAGTGGTCACTGATGCTCTCTGTAGTATGTGGTGGTCACTGATGCTCTCTGTAATATACAGTGGTCAATGATGCTCTCTGTAGTATGTGGTGGTCACTGATGCTCTCTGTAATATACAGTGGTCACTGATGCTCTCTGTAGTATGTGGTGGTCACTGATGCTCTCTGTAGTATGTGGTGGTCACTGATGCTCTCTGTTGTATACAGTGGTCACTGATGCTCTCTGTAGTATGTGGTGGTCACTGATGCTCTCTGTAATATACAGTGGTCACTGATGCTCTCTGTAGTATGTGGTGGTCACTGATGCTCTCTGTAATATACAGTGGTCACTGATGTTCTCTAATATATGGTGGTCACTGATGCTCTGTGTAGTAAGCAGGGGTCACTGATGCTCTTTTTAATATATGATGGTCACTGATGCTCTCTGTAATATACTGTATGATGGTCACTGATTTTCTCTGTAATATATGGTGGTCACTGATGCTCTCTGTTGTATACAGTGGTCACTGATGCTCTCTGTAGTATGTGGTGGTCACTGATGCTCTCTGTAGTATGTGGTGGTCACTGATGCTCTCTGTAGTATGTGGTGGTCACTGATGCTCTCTGTAGTATGTGGTGGTCACTGATGCTCTCTGTTGTATACAGTGGTCACTGATGCTCTCTGTAGTATGTGGTGGTCACTGATGCTCTCTGTAATATACAGTGGTCACTGATGCTCTCTGTAGTATGTGGTGGTCACTGATGCTCTCTGTAATATACAGTGGTCAATGATGCTCTCTGTAGTATGTGGTGGTCACTGATGCTCTCTGTAATATACAGTGGTCACTGATGCTCTCTGTAGTATGTGGTGGTCACTGATGCTCTCTGTAGTATGTGGTGGTCACTGATGCTCTCTGTTGTATACAGTGGTCACTGATGCTCTCTGTAGTATGTGGTGGTCACTGATGCTCTCTGTAATATACAGTGGTCACTGATGCTCTCTGTAGTATGTGGTGGTCACTGATGCTCTCTGTAATATACAGTGGTCACTGATGTTCTCTAATATATGGTGGTCAATGATGCTCTCTGTAGTATATGGTGGTCACTGATGCTCTCTATAGTATACGGGAGTCACTAATGCTCTTTGTAATACATGGTGGTCACTGATACTCTCTGTAATATGCAGTGGTCACTGATGTTCTCTAATATATGGTGGTCACTGATGCTCTGTGTAGTAAACAGGGTCACTGATGCTCTATGTAATATATGGTGGTCACTGATGCTCTCTGTAATATATGGTGGTCACTGATGCTCTCTGTAATATATGGTGGTCACTGATGCTCTCTGTAATATATGGTGGTCAGTTAGTGCTGGTGGGTGTCCGCCGCTGGGGCTGTAATGAGTCTCCTGTTATGTGACGGTTGTGCTCGCTTACGCAGCAGGAGAGTGAAGCCATTCTTCACTACTCCTTCTATGTGATGCCTCCTCTAATGCCAAATGTAAATCAGCACCCACCGCTGATGTGAGCTGACCATGTTGGGTACTCAGCTTCAAGGTGCATGGTGGGAGTATTAGAGGAAACCACTGAACACATAGGGAAGGGCTCTCCCACAGCTGAACTTCTTCATAAAAAAAATTAAAATACAAGCAATCGGCTAGTGGTTGACGGCAGACACGGTGGGGCCCTGAGAGAGGGTGCCCCAGGATAACATATACCCCGCTCCCCCCTCCTTAATCCGATCTGCTGCAGCAGTACACAATAGGCCTTTCATAAATTTCAGCTCCAGGTCCATGTGGACGTTAATCTGGCACTGCCGCAGCCGGGCGCTGCTTCCTTCCGGAACCCAGTACCACAGCTCGTGGCCGCGGTGAGGTGAGACAACGTTCTATTTATTCACCTGTATATTGGCAGTAACTTTCACCATACTGTGCCATAATAAGGAACAACTCTCCGGTGTTATATCAGCCGCTGCTGAGCGCATATAATTGCTCTACAGTCTGTACTTCCAAAACCGGATTAAGGAACAATGGGGGTGATGTATGAAAAAAGGTCCTAACGGACGTTATGTGTCCAGGGGCGTATCACCACATTATCATGGTGATACGCCCGCAGCCGCCGCCACAATGTATGATTAAGGCCCCCGCCGATGTTTTAGGGCGTTATCCTACCTGTCCCGCGGTAGCGCACCTCCCACATCGACTCGGCTGGGTTCAGCGCCGCAGTCTGTGCGCATGCGCACTTCTCTCCTGCTTCCTGTCTGCGCTGATAAAGCCTACAGATTTACCCTATATTAAACACTATAAAAGGTTAAGAGACACAGTACGCAATTGGCGCACGAGGTACCGTAAGGGTACGCCCTTAGCGTAGCGGACGCTGTATCGGGAGCGAGCCGCTCGAGCGACACAAACGCTCGCGAGAATACGCTGTTGGTATCAAGCACACCATAGGCTGCCGATTACCGTAATGATACGCTACCAGCATAGCGGACGCTCGAGACCACGAGGAGATCACAAGCGGCGCTGACGCTCACAGAATTAAACCTTAATAACTATACCTTAAAGAATGTACTTATACTGTAAACCTTTATGCAGTGATAATGTGTAGATGCAACGCAATGTAACCTTGTTAGTTTAAAAGCTGTATGAGCGACTGAGACGCTCAGAGAACCCTTAGAAATATAATAAACACTCAAATACCGGTCTAAGGTTCTAACACCTTTAAGAGAGAGAATGAACGTTCAATTGCAAAAGAATATACAGTACAGTTTATACACTACCAGGCTAACATAAATATCTAACAGAATTACTACACGTTCAAATACAATAGCATCACAATTACATTTAAGGGGAAGGAGAGAGAGAATGGCTTACAACAAATAGGAGGTAAAATGGCTGCAGAGAACTTACGCACAAGGGGAAACAATCGCAAGCGCCTTTCTGGATATCCAGCTCCCGATTATCAGTGATGAGAACCGTTGAGAAGAGTAGAGTGGAGCTGGCCCAGGTCGGCTTGTCTTTATATACACTTACACACAGTACAGTACAATGGTCCCTACATTCTTATTGTTCATTGGACACAGGAATCCGTCTCCGCATTATAACAAAAGGTCATAGGTTGATTCATACAGGTGGGCTGTGACTATTTCAAACTGCTCAGGTGGGAGGGAAACTCAGGTTTCCCGCCGCATGGGTAATAAACTGCAAATATAGTAAATGTCCATAAACTTCTTATAGTCATAACTATACGCACGAGCGATTAATCCGTTTCTAACCAACACCGGAATATTGCTAATTATATACCCTTCCAATGGATACTAAACACCACTGTGTAACCCCTGCCTGACCCTTCGTATCAAACAAGGAGGGATCTCTCTGTCCCTGAACATGCTACATTAACTAAACTTTCAGATTCTATCAACGGGACCATAATCTACAAAATACATTATATGACTAAAATATGTAACGATTGAGTCGCCCGCTAGACGCACACAATCTCTACCGTAAATGCACATACCGGGCGCCTGCGAGTGCACGCGACTGCGAGTATATGCACGCACGGGAGGGCTCATGCACGTGCAGCGGGCACACGCATGAGGTGCATATATGGCAATGTGCAGCGTGATATTTTTCTGACTTTGACAGTCCATCCTTTGGCAGTCACCAATAACTGCCACTTCCTAAAACAGTTCAAAAAGAGAAAAATATATGTCATGTATAATACATTTCTATGATTGGGTAAGGGAGAAGAGAAGAAGGTGGGAAAAAGGTATGACCTAGTGAGATAGTAGAAGCATGTATGTATGAGTCCATGTTTGAGGGGTCATGTATCATCGTGCCGTACGTGTTGTAAATCAAGCTTCGAGGTATTGCGAAGTATACATTTGAATTCCTTCTTATCCCGCGGTACGGGTCTGTGGATGGGCTGTCAAACTTTACCGAGCTCTTTTCGACTTTTGGTTGCAACAAAATGGGGAGCACATTTTAGTTGATGATACATGAATAGGGGAGGTATGTGGTTGCTGATATCTGTGCCTATATTCCCTATCGACTATGTGTGTCATTACCTGAAGGTTGTAGAGATGAAGATAAGGAGCAATTATGGTAAATGCAGTCATAAACTATGTGAGTTTAATATACATTTGTTGATTGAAGTTTTTGTCTGGTGTCTTGTCTTGATGTACATGTTGACTGTAGTCTCTTTGGGCTTTTGCCAAAATGCGAGCAAAAAGCTTTCTCAATGTCCATAGACTTACAATTTTTCTTTAGAAGTGTTGGGCTAGCGTAAAGTTAAAGTCACTAGGGATATGGGGGGTCTATGGCATTGTCCATCAGTGGTCTGTGTAAAAGGTTGTCAAATTCTTCTTCCAAGCGGATGTCTTTTTACCTTGGAGGAAAACAAAGGAGAAACGGGTGAAAGAAACGGACCGTGGAATCACATTTTCATCACAACATTGTCTCAATGGTTGGGTCGTAAATCAAATCAGTCGTTGTTATTACAGTATCTTCACTTCTTAAACTCATCACTCGGGCGCTACGTTTACACTTTGTTAAAACCCGAACGCATCTAAATATCAGACCGACCAATATGATGACACCCAGAATACACAAAAGAAATTTACCTACATCCATTATAATTCCTTGAGCCCATTCTCCTAAACCAGAGAACCAATTTCGTGGGTTCAACCATGACACCCAACCGGTCAGCTCATTACCCACAGCAGTAAGGGTGAGATTGTGTTTCCTTCGGAACTCCCATTTTAATTGCAAAATGTCATCCATCTTTTGGTCTATGACCTCGGCTGGGTCCTCAGTGCTGTTTGTAATATACGTGCAGCACTTTATTCCATACTGAGTCGCTAGGGTAACACAATACCCGCCTGTCACAGCCGTGAGATAATTGAGAATCATCCTATGCTGTACCAGTTCTGTTTTGTAGGCTTGTAACTCTCTCCCAGTATACCTGAATGTGTCATCATACATTTCAGTGATATTGTCTAATAAATTTGCAAGCGCAGATATATATTTATAATTTATCACTCCTCTGGCGGTACGAGTGATATCTAACGCGATTAGGAATTGAATCCCGGTGGATTCATGGATCAGGTCAGAAGCCGGATGCTCTGTTCTTTCTATCAGGTGCCGTTTAACGATGTGCTCGTAATGAGTGTGAGTATAAGGAGCTGGGGCACTGCGGTGAATATCTTTCATTTTGGTATGTGATACAGTCATTACCTCAGGTAATACTTTTCCAATATAACACAATCCCTCTGAGTTTGGGGCAAGCCACTTATACGCCTTTCTCCCGCATATGAAATATGCATCATCGGGGAGAACATATGGGACTGAATATGTTAGAACCATGTTACACATCTTCCATGTGAACCCTCCTAACCCTAATTCTCCCATCTGTCTAGTACACGTATCCGGTTGTATGATATGTGCACAGTATCCTGGTGATACTTCTCCAACTCTCATGGTCCTACTTCCTAGGGTATACCTATATCGGAAATATTTTCCACTATCGGCTATGTGGCGTATAAGCTCTGTATCTGTAGGCATTCTATCGGCTCTATATGAAAAGGTCATGGTTTTGTTATTCCATGACACTTCCCAATTTCCCGGCTTTCGGGGATTGGAAATGTTAAAACACACTAAGGACCTATCCACATGGTATTGGTGGAGCTTCAAACTAGGAGGACTAAAGATGTTAAACCTCTTGTCCACCGGCCTCCCACCACTTAACTCAAGTACCTCCCCTATCGTTAAAGGAAATGGTACTAGTCCTGACTTGCTGTGACCTTGAGGTACTTGAGAGCATACCCAGCAGTCTGTTTGGTTTAACACCTTTCCCACTAATGAGTGATAGTCACCCAATGGATGCCGGTCCATGTTAATGTTAAAACTGGACTGACATTTCTTGATGCACCCATCCTCAACTAAGTTATCACAATGCCTACAGATGCAATTTTCTTCAGCTAACAATCCTTCACAGTTCCTTCTATGGTCAATGCTACCAGATCGTTTTCTGATACTCGCCTTTGCTTGGTGATTATGTTGTTCTTGGAAATCTACGCCTCCATCTCTGTCATCAGAACCCATTCCAGAACCTCTCTCGACCTCCATGGTACTCTCGCTGGAACAGACTGCTCTGGTCAACATCATGGTCAACAGGAAAATCCGGATCACAGTCTCTTGGGGCAAGTCCATCTTATAGGAGGAAATGGAGAAAAATGAGAAGGGGGAAAGAAATAATTGAGGGAGATGGGATGGGAGGTGGAGAAAAACAATAAAAAGGGAACAGGGGATCGACAACTGCCTCCGATCTTATTATTCTCAATGCTCAGGTGCCGTCTCAATCTTCCTGAAGCAGACACTCCAGTGATACAACTTCCTCTACCGTCTGTTCTTTATCACGAGACCTCTCTGGATCAGCAACCTTCTTACAATGGGACGAATGAACCCAAGTCTCTCTCTCGGCAACCTTCAATGCTGTTGTGCTAATCAATAAGACTTGGTATGGTCCTTCCCATCTGTCAATGAGGCAACCTGAGCGTAGAAAATTCCGTATCATTACATAATCCCCAGGTTCAATGTCATGACAATTACTATCTCGCAGATCAGGAATCACCAACTTCAAATTATCATTCTGAGTCCTTAGCTGTTTACTCATCTTAACCAAGTACTTTACAGTCACTTCATTGTTACACTTCAAATCATCCTGAGGGTTAATCATAACATGCGGTTGTCGACCAAACAGAATTTCAAAGGGGGACAGATTAAGAGGGGACCTGGGAGTGGTTCTGATGCTGTATAGTACAATGGGCAAAGCTTCTGGCCATGTCAATCCTGTTTCTGCCATAACTTTGCTCAATTTATTTTTAATAGTGCTGTTCACTCTTTCTACCTTCGCACTCGCCTGGGGGCGGTACGGAGTGTGCAGCTTACTATTAATTCCCATCAACTTACACATTCCTTGAAAGACATCACCTGTAAAATGGGTACCCCTATCACTTTCAATTATTCTGGGGATACCGTATCTACACACAAATTCCTGCACAATTTTCTTAGCAGTAAACATAGCGGTATTTGTGGCCGCAGGAAATGCTTCGACCCAATTTGAAAACACATCTATACAAACTAGTACATACTTCAAATTTCGACAAGGGGGTAATTGTATGAAATCAATCTGTATTACTTGAAAAGGGCCGTCTGTTGGTGGGATATGAGATGGTTCTGTTGGTATTGCTTTCCCGATATTCTTCCTCAAGCAGGTGAGGCATGTCATTGCTCTCTTACCTGCATGGGAAGAAAATCCAGGGGCGCACCAATAAGCTCTTACTAGCTTACACATCCCTTCTTTGCCCAGATGAGTCAGCCCGTGTGCTGCTTCCGCTAGACTTGGAAGGTATGCTCTTGGTGCCACTGGTTTACCCTGTCCATCTGTCCAGAGTCCTGAGGACTCCTGGCCATATCCTTTTAACCTCCAAACTGCCTTTTCCTGTGGGGAACACAAATTTTGCATTTCACACAATTTCTGTGTGTTAACAGTATTAAATACCATCAGTTGTGTGATGTCTGTCTGTATGGGGGTACCAGCTGCTAACTTAGCAGCTTCGTCTGCTCGGCTGTTACCAAGTGATACCGGGTCTTGGCTATATGTACGTGCTTTACACTTGATAACAGCCACTCTGTCGGGTTCCTGTATCGCTGTTAGAAGCCTTTTTATGTGGGCTGCATGCGCTACCGGTGTACCAGCTGCCGTCATGAAATTTCTGAGGCGCCATAGGGCTCCGAAATCATGGACTACCCCGAAGGCGTATCTAGAATCGGTATAGATATTGGCTGAGTTTCCCTTAGCCAATTCACATGCTCTGGTTAGGGCGACCAGTTCAGCAACCTGGGCTGAGTGAGGTGGGCCTAGCGGTTCCGTTTCTATGGTGCCTTGGTCATCTACGACTGCGTATCCAGTACACAAGTCTCCCGAGTCCGTCTGTCTGTGACAACTACCGTCAGTGTAGAAAGTAAAATCTACATCTTCTAGTGGGTTGTCACTGATGTCAGGCCTTGCCGTGAAATTTTGGGTCAAATATTCCATACAATCATGCATGTCTTTTCCTATACTAAATCCTCCTTCACATTACTCTCATCCTCCACCCTTTGTGCCTGTCCAGGCACACCTGGGAGATACGTTGCAGGATTTAATGCGCTGCATCTCTTTATGGTGATGTTTACGGGGGCCATCAATGCCAATTCCCATCTTGTAAACCGCGCTGATGAGACGTGTCTGGTTTGGGCAGAATTTAGCAAGGCTGACACTGCATGTGGCGTTTGGATTGTGAGGTTGTGTCCTAGCACTACATCTTCGCTTTTTGTTACTAGCAATGCTATCGCAGCAACACTTCGCAAGCATGTGGGGAGGGATCGCGCTACCGTGTCTAGCTGAGCGCTGTAGTATGCTACCAGCCTGCTGGCATCACCGTGCTTTTGGGTTAGGACGCCTGCCGCGCAACCAGCACTTTCTGTTCCGTACAGCTCAAAGGGTTTCCCATAGTCTGGCATACCTAATGCTGGTGCCTGCGTTAGGCACTGTTTAAGTCTCTCAAATGCCATCTCAGATTCGTCTGTATGCGAAATCCGATCAGGTTTGTTTGATGAGACCATCTCCTGTAAAGTAGTGATGAGCACCGGAAATTTTTCGGGTTTTGTGTTTTGGTTTTGGGTTCGGTTCCGCGGCCGTGTTTTGGGTTCGAACGCGTTTTGGCAAAACCTCACCGAATTTTTTTTGTCGGATTCGGGTGTGTTTTGGATTCGGGTGTTTTTTTCAAAAAACCCTAAAAAACAGCTTAAATCATAGAATTTGGGGGTCATTTTGATCCCAAAGTATTATTAACCTCAATAACCATAATTTCCACTCATTTTCAGTCTATTCTGAACACCTCACACCTCACAATATTATTTTTAGTCCTAAAATTTGCACCGAGGTCGCTGGATGGCTAAGCTAAGCGACCCAAGTGGCCGACACAAACACCTGGCCCATCTAGGAGTGGCACTGCAGTGTCACGCAGGATGGCCCTTCCAAAAAACACTCCCCAAACAGCACATGACGCAAAGAAAAAAAGAGGCGCAATGAGGTAGCTGTGTGAGTAAGCTAAGCGACCCTAGTGGCCGACACAAACACCTGGCCCATCTAGGAGTGGCACTGCAGTGTCACGCAGGATGGCCCTTCCAAAAAACACTCTCCAAACAGCACATGACGCAAAGAAAAAAAGAGGCGCAATGAGGTAGCTGTGTGAGTAAGCTAAGCGACCCTAGTGGCCGACACAAACACCTGGCCCATCTAGGAGTGGCACTGCAGTGTCACGCAGGATGGCCCTTCCAAAAAACACTCCCCAAACAGCACATGGCGCAAAGAAAAAAAGAGGCGCAATGAGGTAGCTGTGTGAGTAAGCTAAGCGACCCTAGTGGCCGACACAAACACCTGGCCCATCTAGGAGTGGCACTGCAGTGTCACGCAGGATGGCCCTTCCAAAAAACACCCCCCAAACAGCACATGACGCAAAGAAAAATGAAAGAAAAAAGAGGTGCAAGATGGAATTGTCCTTGGGCCCTCCCACCCACCCTTATGTTGTATAAACAGGACATGCACACTTTAACCAACCCATCATTTCAGTGACAGGGTCTGCCACACGACTGACTGAAATGACGGGTTGGTTTGGACCCCCACCAAAAAAGAAGCAATTAATCTCTCCTTGCACAAACTGGCTCTACAGAGGCAAGATGTCCACCTCATCATCATCCTCCGATATATCACCGTGTACATCCCCCTCCTCATAGATTATCAATTCGTCCCCACTGGAATCCACCATCTCAGCTCCCTGTGTACTTTGTGGAGGCAATTGCTGCTGGTCAATGTCTCCACGGAGGAATTGATTATAATTCATTTTAATGAACATCATCTTCTCCACATTTTCTGGATGTAACCTCGTACGCCGATTGCTGACAAGGTGAGCGGCGGCACTAAACACTCTTTCGGAGTACACACTTGTGGGAGGGCAACTTAGGTAGAATAAAGCCAGTTTGTGCAAGGTCCTCCAAATTGCCTCTTTTTCCTGCCAGTATAAGTACGGACTGTCTGACGTGCCTACTTGGATGCGGTCACTCATATAATCCTCCACCATTCTTTCAATGGGGAGAGAATCATATGCAGTGACAGTAGACGACATGTCCGTAATCGTTGTCAGGTCCTTCAGTCCGGACCAGATGTCAGCATCAGCAGTCGCTCCAGACTGCCCTGCATCACCGCCAGCGGGTGGGCTCGGAATTCTGAGCTTTTTCCTCGCACCCACAGTTGCGGGAGAATGTGAAGGAGGAGATGTTGACAGGTCGCGTTCCGCTTGACTTGACAATTTTGTCACCAGCAGTTCTTTGAACCCCAGCAGACTTGTGTCTGCCGGAAAGAGAGATCCAAGGTAGGTTTTAAATCTAGGATCGAGCACGGTGGCTAAAATGTAGTGCTCTGATTTCAACAGATTGACCACCCGTGAATCCTTGTTAAGCGAATTAAGGGCTCCATCCACAAGTCCCACATGCCTAGCGGAATCGCTCTGTGTTAGCTCCTCCTTCAATGTCTCCAGCTTCTTCTGCAAAAGCCTGATGAGGGGAATGACCTGACTCAGGCTGGCAGTGTCTGAACTGACTTCACGTGTGGCAAGTTCAAAAGGTTGCAGAACCTTGCACAACGTTGAAATCATTCTCCACTGCGCTTGAGATAGGTGTATTCCACCTCCTATATCGTGCTCAGTTGTATAGGCTTGAATGGCCTTTTGCTGCTCCTCCAACCTCTGAAGCATATAGAGGGTTGAATTCCACCTCGTTACCACTTCTTGCTTCAGATGATGGCAGGGCAGGTTCAGGCGTTTTTGGTGGTGCTCCAGTCTTCTGTACGTGGTGCCTGTACGCCGAAAGTGTCCCGCAATTCTTCTGGCCACCGATAGCATCTCTTGCACGCCCCTCTCGTTTTTTAAATAATTCTGCACCACCAAATTCAAGGTATGTGCAAAACATGGGACGTGCTGGAATTTGCCCATATTTAATGCACACACAATATTGCTGGCGTTGTCCGATGCCACAAATCCACAGGAGAGTCCAATTGGGGTAAGCCATTCTGTGATGATCTTCCTCAGTTGCCGTAAGAGGTTTTTAGCTGTGTGCGTATTCTGGAAAGCGGTGATACAAAGCGTAGCCTGCCTAGGAAAGAGTTGGCGTTTGCGAGATGCTGCTACTGGTGCCGCCGCTGCTGTTCTTGCGGCGGGAGTCCATACATCTACCCAGTGGGCTGTCACAGTCATATAGTCCTGAGCCTGCCCTGCTCCACTTGTCCACATGTCCGTGGTTAAGTGGACATTGGGTACAACTGCATTTTTTAGGACACTGGTGAGTCTTTTTCTGACGTATGTGTACATTTTCGGTATCGCCTGCCTAGAGAAATGGAACCTAGATGGTATTTGGTACCGGGGACACAGTACCTCCAACAAGTCTCTAGTTGCCTCTGCAGTAATGATGGATACCGGAACCACGTTTCTCACCGCCCAGGATGCCAAGGCCTCAGTTATCCGCTTTGCAGCAGGATGACTGCTGTGATATTTCATCTTCCTCGCAAAGGACTGTTGGACAGTCAATTGCTTGGTGGAAGTAGTAAAAGTGGTCTTACGAGTACGACTTCCCCTCTGGGATGACCATCGACTCCCAGCAGCAACAACAGCAGCGCCAGCAGCAGTAGGCGTTACACGCAAGGATGCATCGAAGGAATCCCAGGCAGGAGAGGACTCGTCAGAATTGCCAGTGACATGGCCTGCAGGACTATTGGCATTCCTGGGGAAGGAGGAAATTGACACTGAGGGAGTTGGTGGAGTGGTTTGCGTGAGCTTGGTTACAAGAGGAAGGGATTTACTGGTCAGTGGACTGCTTCCGCTGTCGCCCAAAGTTTTTGAACTTGTCACTGACTTATGATGAATGCGCTGCAGGTGACACATAAGGGAGGATGTTCCGAGGTGGTTAACGTCCTTACCCCTACTTATTACAGCTTGACAAAGGCAACACACGGCTTGACAAATGTTGTCCGCATTTCTGTTGAAATACTTCCACAACGAAGAGCTGATTTTTTTGGTATTTTTATTTTCACCAGGCATGTCAATGGCCCTATTCCTCCCACGGACAACAGGTGTCTCCCCGGGTGCCCGACTTAAACAAACCACCTCACCATCAGAATCCTCCTGGTCAATTTCCTCCCCAGCGCCAGCAACACCCATATCCTCCTCATCCTGGTGTACTTCAACACTGACATCTTCAATCTGACTATCAGGAACTGGACTGCGGGTGCTCCTTCCAGCACTTGCAGGGGGCGTGCAAATGGTGGAAGGCGCATGCTCTTCACGTCCAGTGTTGGGAAGGTCAGGCATCGCAAACGACACAATTGGACTCTCCTTGTGGATTTGTGATTTCGAAGAACACACAGTTCTTTGCTGTGCTTTTGCCAGCTTGAGTCTTTTCATTTTTCTAGCGAGAGGCTGAGTGCTTCCATCCTCATGTGAAGCTGAACCACTAGCCATGAACATAGGCCAGGGCCTCATCCGTTCCTTGCCACTCCGTGTGGTAAATGGCATATTGGCAAGTTTACGCTTCTCCTCTGACAATTTTATTTTAGATTTTTGAGTCCTTTTTTTACTGATATTTGGTGTTTTGGATTTTACATGCTCTGTACTATGACATTGGGCATCGGCCTTGGCAGACGACGTTGCTGGCATTTCATCGTCTCGGCCATGACTAGTGGCAGCAGCTTCAGCACGAGGTGGAAGTCGATCTTGATCTTTCCCTATTTTTGGAACCTCAACATTTTTGTTCTCCATATTTTAATAGGCACAACTAAAAGGCACCTCAGGTAAACAATGGAGATGGATGGATACTAGTATACTTATGGATGGACGAGCGACTGCCGACACAGAGGTAGCTACAGCCGTGGACTACCGTACTGCGTCTGCTGCTAATATAGACTGGATGATAATGATATAAAAAATATATATATATCACTACTGCAGCCGGACAGGTATATATTATATAATTAATGACGGACCTGCTGGACACTGTCAGCAGAATGCGTTTATAGAATAAAAACACCACACGACGAGTGTTTAACTTTTTCAGGCAGACAATCACAATATACTGGTGGTCAGACAGTGGTCACTGGTCAGTCACACTGGCAGTGGCACTCTGGCAGCAAAAGTGTGCACTGTTAAATAATATGTACATCTGCTACTGCTCCCCAGTCTCCCCCACAATTAAGCTGTGTGAGCAGTGAGCACTCAGCACAGTCAGATATACATAGATGATGCAGCACACTGAGGCTGAGCACAGATATGGTATACTGTGTCACAGTGTCACTGTGTATCGTTTTTTTTCAGGCAGAGAACGGATTATATTAAATAATAATATAATAATAAAACTGCACTGGTGGTCACTGGTCAGTCACTAGTAAACTCTGCACTCTCTGAGTACTCCTAAGCTCCAGTAAATCAAGTGTCTCACTCTCACTCTCTCTCTTCTAATCTAAATGGAGAGGACGCCAGCCACGTCCTCTCCCTATGAATCTCAATGCACGTGTGAAAATGGCGGCGACGCGCGGCTCCTTATATAGAATCCGAGTCTCGCGATAGAATACGAGCCTCGCGAGAATCCGACAGCGGGATGATGACGTTCGGGCGCGCTCGGGTTAGCCAAACAAGGCGGGAAGATCCGAGTCTGCCTCGGATCCGTGTAAAAAGGCTGAAGTTCGGGGGGGTTCGGATTCCGAGGAACCGAACCCGCTCATCACTACTGTAAAGGTAATGCTAGTATGGAAAAACCTGGGATCCAGTTACGGCAATACCCACACATTCCTAAAAACGTTCTGATCTGTTGCTGGGTTTGTGGCAGAGTCATGTCTCGAATTGCTTGAATTCTATCAGCGGTCAGGTGTCTCAGTCCTTGTGTCAGACAGTGTCCCAAATATTTTACCTTAGTCCGGCATAATTGCAACTTATCTTTTGAAACCTTGTGTCCGGTTTCTGAGAGATGAATCAGGAGTAGTTTCGTATCTCTCAGGGACGATTCGAGTGAATCAGAACACAGAAGTAGATCGTCTACATACTGTATTAATATTGATCCACTCTCAGGTTGAAAAGACTGTAAACAATCATGTAAGGCTTGTGAGAAAATACTTGGACTGTCAATGAAACCTTGTGGTAAGCGAGTCCAGGTGTATTGAACTCCTCTGTATGTGAACGCAAACAAATATTGGCTGTCAGGGTGCAGAGGTACCGAGAAGAAGGCGGAGCAGAGGTTAATTACAGTGAAAAATTTTGCAGTGGGAGGGATTTGCATAAGGATGACAGCTGGATTTGGCACTACGGGGAACTGACTCTCAACTATTTTGTTAATCCCCCTTAGATCCTGCACTAGCCTGTAACCCCTCCCCCCACTCTTTTTAACAGGGAAGATGGGACTATTGGCAGTGCTGGATGTTCTTACCAGAATGCCCTGTTGTAGCAAGCGTTCTATTACAGGGTACACTGCTAACTCCACCTCTGGCTTCAGAGGGTATTGTGGGATTTTTGGAGCTATCTACCATCTTTTACTTGCACAACTACTGGAGCTACGTTTGCCATTAATCCAGTGTCTTGTCCATCTTTAGTCCAAAGTGACTCTGGTATTTGGGATGTCATTTCTTCTACCTGGGATGGACTCCTATTTATCATAACAGTATGTGACATTAATTTTGATGGGGAGTCTAGCATATCTTGTACTTCCTGAGCGTGGTTCTCAGGTATGTCTAGGAATACACCCTCAGGAGTACAATATATGACGCACCCCATTTTACACAATAAATCTCTTCCCAGGAGATTAGTCGGTGCCGATGCAGCCAGCAAAAAGGAATGCTTGGTATGCAACGGCCCTATTGTAATCTCTGATTTTGCCACCCCCGTATCTACAAGGAAATTTAATGGTTTACCAGCTACATCAATTGTGACCTCGGGTTCACTTCCAAGACTCGCAATTAATTTCACTGGCTGCAGATTACAGGTATGGCCACACCCCTATTGGGTATGGTGACCCCCCTGAATCGCACTGGCAGCAATTACTTGTGGCGGGGGTAGATGGGAACTATCAGAGATTTGCCAGTCTCTTCTTGGGGGATACCTTTTTGTTTCCCCTGCATGTGGCTCATAGCTCTGCTTCTGCGGTCCTTGATCCCAATGTCTCGTAATAGGTCGTTGTCTAGGGGGTTGATATGAATTTTGTATTTGTCTTGTTTTACAATCACGTGCCATGTGTCCCTCTCTGTGGCAACAATAACATTTTATACCTCTTGACTTACCCACAGGGGTCACAGATCTGGGCTGAGGTGGCCTGGTAGTAAGGGCCTGTATGCTCACAGCCATTAACTTATCACTCTGTGACTCCCTGTGTCTGATGATATTCCGATCATGCCCAGCAGCAGCCTCTCCCAATGCATCCACTGACATACCTCTCCAATCAGGCCTAGTGGTTTGTATTCTATTCCTTAAAACCTCTTTTAACCCATCCATTAATACAGAGACAGCTACTTCCCTGTGGTGTACATTAGTTTTAATGTCATCTATACCAGTGTACCTAGCCATATCCTGCAGAGCCCGGTGAAAATACTCTGGTGTGGATTCACCTTCTTTTTGTTTTATTGTAAAGATTTTATTCCACTTTACTACTGCAGGAAAATATACCCCTAACTGTAAGTTGATTCTCTTTACATTATCCTGATTATATTCGTCTGTTAGTGGTACTTCCTCATCTAACTTGCAATCAGCGATAAACTTTAACGGATCAACACTGGGGGGTAAACATGCCCTCAAAACTGTCCTCCAATCTTTGTTATTTGGCTCTGCAGAATTTCCTAGCTCCCTAATATACTTTTGACATGCAACTAAGTCTTTCCTAGGATCAGGGAATTCAGACATCATTGATCTTAATTCTGCTCGGGAAAAGGGACAGTGCATGGCGATGTTTCTGACAGGAGTTGCCCCTGAAGCTTCAGTTTTTCCATTTGGCACTGCTATTACCCTAACGGGATTAAGTCCAATAACATCATTCTGAGTAGATTCTACAACATGTGGTGAAATGGTTTCAGCATAGTGTATGGTGCCGTACTTACCAGATGATACGACCTCACCTGTCCCTCCGCTAGGGGCCTTTGATACTAATCTTACGGGTTGGGTCGTGCCCACGGTTGTTTCTGCTATGGTGGCTGCTAGGGAGAGTGCTGATATTGTTGTGGGCTCATCCTCTTGGTCACAATCCTGGGGAGAGTTCAAAACAGGGTACAACTTGCACGGATTAGTTTTAGCATTAATTACTTTGGTTACATTATCTTTAATTTCTATACATTTATCATAACCCTGTGTGCCATTCTCTGCAACCAATTTCTCTCCAGGTATGTATGGTGGTGGGGGTGCAGTGGCTATCAGTTTCCTGATAGGGTTAGATCCAGTGGCTTGCGCCAACCCCCTTTGTATTTCACCTTCCTGTTGCCACAATGTTAAATAGTCATAATGTCTAATACGCCTTTTTGAAGATTTAATCAGGCAAACTCTTCTCCTTAAATTCTGTAATACTTCTGGGTTAAAACTACCTACCCGGGGAAACTTCTCCCCGTCATGCACAGTCATCCTTTCCCATTCATTGCACAACATCTCTGTGTGATGACCATATTTCTCACACATGATATACCTTGCCGACCCGATTGGTCGGTTTACCAAATCAACCTGAACCTCGAATGATCGCCCCTTACCTGAACAACTGGCCCCCATCTTTGCAGGTGCTGCTTTCACTACCTCTGACTTCAAATCAGGGTCTTCGGCAACCCTTACAAAAACCAAGATGTCCGGGGTAAGGCTGCGGTGGGGGTTTTGCCTCGAGGGCCGCCCACTTAACTCCGCCCACGCTGGCCAATACGGCGACCAAAGTTCCCAGAGGTTCCGTACCCAACCTAGGGCCCCTATGAACGTCTACTTGCTCGGGCGTGTGGGAGTATGTTACCCTCCCCAGCAAGTATCAGTCGTTGGAATGTCCCTGAGTGATCAGGCTACTTCCCTTAAAATAAAAAATTACACAAATCACGTTAACAATGTGCAAGTAGCGTTCTTATGAATATTTAAGACACGCTAATGCACACAATCACATGCGGTACAATCGTATCTGCACACAAGCAACTAATCTTATGTGCGGAACGATAAGTGGAATCGAAAATTTCGGCTGCGAATTCCTTCAGCAATGAGCTTTGTTGGCCTACATGGGTCTCGCACCAACCCTCTTCGGTTGTGCTCTCTACTTCTAGTCTGCTGTACCTGAACCTCCTGGTCCTTGACCTCCTGGTCTGTTATGTACAGCAGACTCTACTGCTCATAATATGTCGAGACTAACAAGGGACGCCTCCCAAGCCACCCCACGCTATCACTCTCGCTGGTGTACCTCTTTCTAATGGCCTATGGTTCCCACGTCCGTAAAAAGAGAGAAATCTTATATATACACACTCTTACATTCGAACACTCTTATTTCTGTGCAGAATTCCTTTGATTCGGTATTAGCCTAACCCAGAAGAATTGCAACAGAGAAGGTTTTTCTTTTAACTTTAACTTTTTCGGATTTGAGATAGATTTGCGTTATTATCGCGTTACTTCCTTATCGCCTACTAAAACAATACTATCGTGCGGTTTGTATTATGTGGGCGTGTCCGTACGCTCCGTTGCGTAATATACGCTCCGTGCGTCGACCCTTGCGTTGCGTACGCCCTGCCCTTGTAGGGACACGTGTACACAGACCAAGTACGTCCACAGTAACACACTACACGTTTATCAATGTAAATGATCTTTAACTGTAATCATTCACTGGACACCACCCAAATCTCCCTTGTATTTCTAGGCGAGACTGTGTGCGTGCCTTTTACAATTATTCCCTTAAATATTACTTTTTATCTTTTAACTATTAATAACAACAAATCTCTCAGCACGTTATCACTGGTATGTGGCAATCAGGAGTATGATATACGGACAAATACTACTAAACAAGAAATAATAAGAATTTACTTACCGATAATTCTATTTCTCATAGTCCGTAGTGGATGCTGGGAACTCCGAAAGGACCATGGGAATAGCGGCTCCGCAGGAGACTGGGCACAAAAGTAAAAGCTTTAGGACTAGCTGGTGTGCACTGGCTCCTCCCCCTATGACCCTCCTCCAAGCCTCAGTTAAGATACTGTGCCCGGACGAGCGTACATAATAAGGAAGGATCTTGAATCCCGGGTAAGACTCATACCAGCCACACCAATCACACCGTACAACTCGTGATCTGAACCCAGTTAACAGCATGATAACAGAGGAGCCTCTGAAAAGATGGCTCACAACAATAATAACCCGATTTTTGTAACTATGTACAAGTATTGCAGACAATCCGCACTTGGGATGGGCGCCCAGCATCCACTACGGACTATGAGAAATAGAATTATCGGTAAGTAAATTCTTATTTTCTCTGACGTCCTAGTGGATGCTGGGAACTCCGAAAGGACCATGGGGATTATACCAAAGCTCCCAAACGGGCGGGAGAGTGCGGATGACTCTGCAGCACCAAATGAGAGAACTCCAGGTCCTCCTCAGCCAGGGTATCAATTTTGTAGAATTTTACAAACGTATTTGCTCCTGACCAAGTAGCTGCTCGGCAAAGTTGTAAAGCCGAGACCCCTCGGGCAGCCGCCCAAGATGAGCCCATCTTCCTTGTGGAGTGGGCATTTACAGATTTTTGGCTGTGGCAGGCCTGCCACAGAATGTGCAAGCTGAATTGTACTATAAATCCAACGAGCAATAGTCTGCTTAGAAGCAGGAGCACCCAGCTTGTTGGGTGCATACAGGATAAACAGCGAGTCAGATTTTCTGACTCCAGCCGTCCTGGAAACATATATTTTCAGGGCCCTGACAACGTCTAGCAACTTGGAGTCCTCCAAGTCCCTAGTAGCCGCAGGCACCACAATAGGTTGGTTCAGGTGAAACGCTGAAACCACCTTAGGGAGAAACTGAGGACGAGTCCTCAATTCCGCCCTGTCCGAATGGAAAATCAGATAAGGGCTTTTACAGGATAAAGCCGCCAATTCTGACACGCGCCTGGCCCAGGCCAGGGCCAACAGCATGACCACTTTCCATGTGAGATATTTTAACTCCACAGATTTAAGTGGTTCAAACCAATGTGACTTTTTTGGAACCCAAAAACTACATTGAGATCCCAAGGTGCCACTGGAGGCACAAAAGGAGGCTGTATATGCAGTACCCCTTTTACAACGTCTGAACTTAAGGGACTGAAGCTAGTTCTTTTTGGAAGAAAATTGACAGGGCCGAAATTTGAACCTTAATGGACCCCAATTTCAGGCCCATAGACACTCCTGTTTGCAGGAAATGTAGGAATCGACCCAGTTGAATTTCCTCCGTCGGGCCTTACTGGCCTCGCACCACGCAACATATTTTCGCCAAATGCGGTGATAATGTTTTGCGGTTACATCCTTCCTGGCTTTGATCAGGATAGGGATGACTTCATCCGGAATGCCTTTTTTCCTTCAGGATCCGGCGTTCAACCGCCATGCCGTCAAACGCAGTCGCGGTAAGTCTTGGAACAGACAGGGTCCTTGCTGAAGCAGGTCCCTTCTTAGAGGTAGAGGCCACGGATCCTCCGTGAGCATCTTTTGAAGTTCCGGTTACCAAGTCCTTCTTGGCCAATCCGGAGCCACGAATATAGTGCTTACTCCTCTCCATCTTATCAATCTCAGTACCTTGCGTATGAGAGGCAGATGAGGGAACACATACACTGACTGGTACACCCACGGTGTTACCAGAGCGTCTACAGCTATTGCCTGAGGGTCCCTTGACCTGGCGCAATACCTGTCCAGTTTTTCCCAACGGTTTATAATCATGTGGAAGACTTCTGGGTGAAGTCCCCACTCTCCCGGGTGGAGGTCGTGTCTGCTGAGGAAGTCTGCTTCCCAGTTGTCCACTCCCGGAATTGCTGACAGTGCTATCACATGATTTTCCGCCCAGTGAAGAATCCTTGCAGCTTCTGCCATTGCCCTCCTGCTTCTTGTGCCACCCTGTCTGTTTACGTGGGTGACTGCCGTGATGTTGTCCGACTGGATCAACACCGGCTGACCTTGAAGCAGAGGTCTTGCTAAGCTTAGAGCATTGTAAATGGCCCTTAGCTTCAGGATATTTATGTGAAGTGATGTCTCCAAGCTTGACCATAAGCCCTGGAAATTCCTTCCCTGTGTGACTGCTCCCCAGCCTCGCAGGCTGGCATCCGTGGTCACCAGGACCCAGTCCTGAATGCCGAATCTGCGGCCCTCTAGAAGATGAGCACTCTGCAACCACCACAGGAGGGACACCCTTGTTCTTGGTGACAGGGTTATCCGCTGATGCATCTGAAGATGCGACCCGGACCATTTGTCCAGCAGGTCCCACTGGAAAGTTCTTGCGTGGAATCTGCCGAATGGGATTGCTTCGTAGGAAGCCACCATTTTATCCAGAACCCTTGTGCATTGATGCACTGAGACTTGGCTCGGTTTTAGGAGGTTCCTGACTAGCTCGGATAACTCCCTGGCTTTCTCCTCCGGGAGAAACACCTTTTTCTGGACTGTGTCCAGGATCATCCCTAGGAACAGAAGACGAGTCGTCGGAACCAGCTGCGATTTTGGAATATTGAGAATCCAATCGTGCTGCCGCAACACTACCTGAGATAGTGCTACACCGACCTCCAACTGTTCCCTGGATCTTACCCTTATCAGGGAATCGTCCAAGTAAGGGATAACTAAAATTCCCTTCCTTCGAAGGAATATCATCATTTCGGCCATTACCTTGGTAAAGACCCGGGGTGCCGTGGACCATCCATACGGCAGCGTCTTGTCACGAACCTCGGGCAGCGGCGACCGCGCTTGTCCCTGCGGGTGGCCTGGTCTGCCCGGCGCCTCTCTTCCCCTGTCAGTCTCCGGCTTCAGCGGCGGGTCGGCGCTGCTCTCCGGCGGCTTCCCGGAAGCAAGGGCGCCGCCATCACAAGCAAGGGCAAGGAGGCGGAGCAGGTCTGACGTCACCTGCCTGCTCCGCCAATCAGGCTAGGGCGGGGAATTTAAAATCAGATACCAGGCAGAGATCCGATGCCTGAGTATCTTCGTTTCTCCTGTGGAAGCTATGATCCAGAGCTCCCTCGTCCCTGCAAGCATCCTGTGCTTCCAAGCATCCTGTCCCTGCAAGCATCCTGTGCTTCCAAGCATCCTGTGCCTACAAGCAACCTGTGCTTCCAAGCATCCTGTGCCTACAAGCAACCTGTGCTTCCAAGCATCCTGTGCCTACAAGCACCTCCGTGCCTCCAGTTACCTCCGTGTCTCCAAGCACCTCGTGCCTCCAAGCACCTCCGTGCCTCCAAGCACCTCCGTGCCTCCAAGCACCTCGTGCCTCCAAGCACCTCGTGCCTCCAAGCACCTCCGCGCCTCAAGCACCTCCGTGCCTCCAGTTACCTCCGTGCCTCCAGTTACCTCCGTGCCTCCAGTTACCTCCGTGCCTCCAAGCACCTCCGTGCCTCCAAGCACCTCGTGCCTCCAAGCACCCCGTGCCTCCAAGCACCTCCGCGCCTCAAAGCACCTCCGTGCCTCCAGTTACCTCCGTGTCTCCAAGCACCTCGTGCCTCCAAGCACCTCGTCCCTCCAAACACCTCGGTGTCTCCAAACACCTCCGTGCCTCCAAGCACCTCCGTGCCTCCAAACACCTCCGTGCCTCCAAGGGTCTCCCAGCACTCCCTGTACTCCCAGTACCTCAGTGCCTTCAATACCACAGTGTCTCCAATATCTCAGTACCCCAGCCTTCATTATTTCTACAAGTCTTGTCTTACAGGAGACCTACAAGAATTCCTCTGGGCCTCCCGCCTGCCGTCTTAGTTCTGCATGAGGAAGACCTACATCCGGCCATCTCTACTACGACCCAGTGGCGGTTCCTCTTCCCGGTCATCGGAAGAAGCCCCGAGTCCACAACACTCCCAAACCAGGTCAGTGATAGTATACTCAGGCCTCATGGACTCGGGGGATCGGAACACGGACTCTAGTGCCATCCAGAACCTGGCTTCTCGAGTGCAAAGTCAGGAAGCAGCACAAGGTCAGGTGATGCAGTACCTCCAGCAGTTGTCCGGGCGTCTGGATCAGATTCAGGCGTCTCTGGCCTCAGTAATTCCGGCTCCTGTTCCAGCAGTCGCACCAGTTGCCGTTGCCAGCAATGTTCAACCATCGGCCGGTGTCACTCCACGCCTTCAGTTGCCTACTCCGTCCCGCTATAATGGGAATCCCAAAAATTGTCGTGGTTTCTTGAACCAGTGCGAGGTACATTTCGAGCTACTTGCACACAACTTTCCTACAGACCGGTCCAAGGTAGCATATATTATTTCTCTGTTGGAAGGTTCTGCTTTGGATTGGGTGTCTCCATTATGGGAACGATCTGATCCCATGGTTTCCAACTACACCAACTTCATCTCGTCCTTTCGAAGGATTTTCGACGAGCCCGGCAGAATGACCACTGCTTCTTCCGATTTGCTCCGTGTTCGGCAGGGCGCCCGTTCCGTGGGCCAGTACGTGGTTCATTTCCAGACCATTGCTTCCGAACTACGCTGGAATAATGATGCCCTGAGAGCTGCCTTCTGGAACGGTCTTTCCGACCGGCTGAAAGACGAGCTGGTTACTAGAGATCTGCCGGATCCATTAGAAGATTTGATTTCCCTTTGCGTCAAGGTGGATCTTCGGATGCAGGAGCGTGGAAGAGAACGTAACCGTTCGGATCGTTCCAGGTTCCGGAATCCTACTCCTAGGCCGGTGGCCTCACCTAGCTCAGATGAGCCCATGCAAATTAACCGCTCCCGACTGTCTCCGGAAGAACGACAGCGTCGTCGTGAGGGTAAACTCTGCCTTTACTGTGGAGCCGCAGATCATTTTCTTAAATCTTGTAAAGTCCGTCCGGGAAACGGGCAGACCTAGCTTGTTCCGGAGGAGTCAAGCTGGGAGTTACGACAAAAGCTTCTCCAACTTCGGACTGCTTGCTTCCAGTAACTCTAGTCTCCAATTCAGTCTCCAGGTCTTGTGAAGCCCTATTGGATTCCGGAGCTGCAGGGAACTTCGTTTCTTCCTTCTGTGCCCAAAGTTTGGGTTTAAAGTTACGGCCTATCGAGCGGCCAATTTCACTGACGGCTATCAACGGGACTAGAATTTCCAAAGGTCTCATAATGTGGCGCACGGGGCCAGTTAAGCTGCGGGTCGGGGCTCTACATCAGGAAGATTTGGAACTCTTGGTAATCCCAGAAATGCCCCATGATCTGGTTCTTGGAATGCCTTGGCTGAAAAGTCATAACCCCCACATCGATTGGAAGTCGTCACAAATTCTGTCCTGGAGTTCCTTTTGTCACACTAATTGTCTTACTCCTGTTTGTCCGCTCCGTGTTACCTCCAAAACGGATGAAGAGCACATTCCGGAGGCATATCAAGGGTACAAGGACGTATTTTCGGAACAAGCTGCTGACCTGTTACCACCTCACAGGCCTTGGGACTGCCCTATTGACCTTGTCCCAGGGAAGACGCCACCTCGTGGTCGCACATATCCTCTGTCTCTTCCCGAGACTCAAGCCATGTCGGAGTATATTAAGTCCAATATGCTCAAGGGATTCATTCGCCCCTCCTCCTCCCCTGCTGGTGCAGGCTTCTTTTTCGTGAAGAAAAAGGACGGGGGGTTGAGACCATGCATCGACTACCGCGGCCTAAACGACATTACTATTAAGAATAAATACCCCTTGCCACTAATCACAGAGTTATTTGATAGGGTTCGTGGTGCCCGCATTTTTTCAAAACTCGACTTGAGAGGAGCTTATAATCTTATACGCATCCGAGAGGGGGATGAATGGAAGACTGCCTTTAATACCCGAGATGGGCATTACGAATACTTGGTGATGCCGTTTGGTCTTAGTAATGCTCCCGCGGTTTTCCAGGGATTCGTCAACGAAATCTTTCGTGATATGCTGTATCAGAGCGTTGTGGTATATCTGGACGACATACTGATTTTTTCCAAGAATCTTGTCGAACACAGGACTCAAGTCAAAGAGGTGCTACACCGTTTACAAGAGAATCATCTCTACGCCAAGCTTTCCAAATGTACCTTTGAAGTAACATCTATTCCGTTCCTCGGTTATGTCATCTCGGGGACGGAGCTTCGCATGGATCCGGAAAAGTTGTCGGCCATTCGTGATTGGACTCAGCCTCTTTCCCTGAAAGCAATACAAAGGTTCCTGGGCTTTGCGAACTACTACAGGAAATTCATTAAAGGTTTCTCCACCATTGTTGCACCCATTACTGCCCTGACGAGAAAGGGTTCTAATCCTAGTTTGTGGCCTCCGGAAGCCATTGTAGCTTTTTCTCGCTTAAAGTTAGCTTTCACGACGGCTCCAGTTCTCCAACAACCAAATTTCGAGGAACCCTTCTTCTTAGAAGTTGATGCATCTTCAGTCGGGGTGGGGGCTGTCCTCTCCCAGCATTCCTCTGATAAGAAATTACATCCGTGTGGCTTCCACTCTCGTAAATTCTCTCCAGCCGAACGAAATTACTCTATTGGAGACCAGGAACTCTTGGCAATCAAATCTGCCTTGGAAGAATGGAGATATCTTCTAGAAGGGGCTAAACATGTGTTTACCATCTACACGGATCACAAGAATTTACTGTACATCAAATCCGCACAATGTTTGAATCCTCGCCAGGCGAGATGGGCACTTTTCTTTTCCCGATTCTCGTTCATTATCAAGTACCGTGCCGGGACTCTCAATATTAAAGCAGATGCGCTTTCCCGTTCACAGGTTCCCACAGACGAGGATGAACCTCCGGAGCGGGGTTTAATTCTGAATCCAGTTTCTGTCTCTGCTGCTTTAACTACTCCAGCTCCTCCTCCTGGAAGAATGTCCGTACCAGCTAGATTCCGCCCAGGAATACTACGGTGGGTCCATAACTCCAAGTTTTCCGGTCATCCCGGCGCTCAGAAGATGTACAAGTTTCTGCAAAGGTCTTACTGGTGGAACACCATGAGGAAGGATGTACAAGATTGCGTTAATTCATGTCCCCAATGTACACAACATAAATCTCCTCGTCTGCCTCCTGCAGGGTTACTTCGTCCTCTGCCTATCCCTGTGAGACCCTGGACTCACATTTCCATGGACTTCATCACTGACTTGCCCTGTTCCAAGGGTTGCAACACCGTTTGGGTTATCGTTGACCGTTTTTCGAAGATGGCACACTTTGTGCCCTTGATTGGTCTTCCGACAGCACCGAAACTGGCTCTATTGTTTATCCGAGAACATTTTCGTTTGCATGGGTTGCCACAAGAGATTGTTTCTGACCGTGGAGTACAGTTCACCGCCAGGTTTTGGAAAGCCCTTTGTTCAACTCTACACATTAAACTTAAGTTTTCGTCGGCTTATCATCCCCAAACAAATGGACAAACGGAACGAGTCAATCAAGATCTAGAGACTTTTCTTCGGTTGTATCTCTCTCCTTCACAGGACAACTGGGTGGAGTTGTTGCCTTGGGCGGAGTTTGCCCATAACCATTTGTTTCATTCTTCCACTGGGGAATCACCATTTTTCGTCAACTACGGGTTCCATCCCCGTGTTCCGGAATTTCCAAGCCTTCCGATAATAGAGGTTCCTGCTGTAGCGTCCACTCTACGACACTTTGGACAAATTTGGAGAAAGGTTCATGCTAATCTTAAGCAGGTTTCTGTTCGGTACAAGTTCTTTGCAGATAAGAAACGGCAAGCCGCACCTCAATATAAAGTTGGGGACAGGGTATGGCTGTCCACACGGAATCTCCGGTTGAAGGTGCCCACCATGAAATTCGCTCCAAGGTTCATCGGTCCTTACCCTGTGCTACAAGTCTTAAATCCTGTGGTCTGTAAACTGGGTTTGCCTGCCCATCTTCGCATACCTAACGCCTTCCATGTTTCTCTACTCCGTCCCCTCATACTGAATCGATTCCACTCAGCACTCCCAAGGCCAACGTCCGTAGTGGCAGAAGCTGGAGCGGAGTTTGAAATCAAAGCTATTCTGGACTCTCGTTATCTTCATAAAAAATTACAGTACTTGGTGGACTGGAAGGGTTATGGACCTGAGGAGAGAAGTTGGATTGGGGCTACTGAAGTAACGGCTCCTCGTCTGATTCGGATCTTCCACTCCAGACATCCGACTAAGCCCGGGAAGTGTCCAGGGGCCACTCCTGGAGGAGGGGGTACTGTCACGAACCTCGGGCAGCGGCGACCGCGCTTGTCCCTGCGGGTGGCCTGGTCTGCCCGGCGCCTCTCTTCCCCTGTCAGTCTCCGGCTTCAGCGGCGGGTCGGCGCTGCTCTCCGGCGGCTTCCCGGAAGCAAGGGCGCCGCCATCACAAGCAAGGGCAAGGAGGCGGAGCAGGTCTGACGTCACCTGCCTGCTCCGCCAATCAGGCTAGGGCGGGGAATTTAAAATCAGATACCAGGCAGAGATCCGATGCCTGAGTATCTTCGTTTCTCCTGTGGAAGCTATGATCCAGAGCTCCCTCGTCCCTGCAAGCATCCTGTGCTTCCAAGCATCCTGTCCCTGCAAGCATCCTGTGCTTCCAAGCATCCTGTGCCTACAAGCAACCTGTGCTTCCAAGCATCCTGTGCCTACAAGCAACCTGTGCTTCCAAGCATCCTGTGCCTACAAGCACCTCCGTGCCTCCAGTTACCTCCGTGTCTCCAAGCACCTCGTGCCTCCAAGCACCTCCGTGCCTCCAAGCACCTCCGTGCCTCCAAGCACCTCGTGCCTCCAAGCACCTCGTGCCTCCAAGCACCTCCGCGCCTCAAGCACCTCCGTGCCTCCAGTTACCTCCGTGCCTCCAGTTACCTCCGTGCCTCCAGTTACCTCCGTGCCTCCAAGCACCTCCGTGCCTCCAAGCACCTCGTGCCTCCAAGCACCCCGTGCCTCCAAGCACCTCCGCGCCTCAAAGCACCTCCGTGCCTCCAGTTACCTCCGTGTCTCCAAGCACCTCGTGCCTCCAAGCACCTCGTCCCTCCAAACACCTCGGTGTCTCCAAACACCTCCGTGCCTCCAAGCACCTCCGTGCCTCCAAACACCTCCGTGCCTCCAAGGGTCTCCCAGCACTCCCTGTACTCCCAGTACCTCAGTGCCTTCAATACCACAGTGTCTCCAATATCTCAGTACCCCAGCCTTCATTATTTCTACAAGTCTTGTCTTACAGGAGACCTACAAGAATTCCTCTGGGCCTCCCGCCTGCCGTCTTAGTTCTGCATGAGGAAGACCTACATCCGGCCATCTCTACTACGACCCAGTGGCGGTTCCTCTTCCCGGTCATCGGAAGAAGCCCCGAGTCCACAACACTCCCAAACCAGGTCAGTGATACGTCTGAACTGATAGTGACAGTTCTGTACCATAAACCTGAGGTACCCTTGGTGAGAAGGGTAAATTTGGACATGAAGGTAAGCATCCTTGATGTCCCGAGACATCATGTAGTCCCCTTCTTCCAGGTTCGCAATCACTGCTCTGAGTGACTCAATCTTGAATTTGAACCTCTGTATGTAAGTGTTCAAAGATTTTAGATTTAGAATCGATCTCACCGAGCCGTCCGGCTTCGGTACCACAACAGTGTGGAATAATACCCCGTTCCCTGTTGCAGGAGGGGTACCTTGATTATCACCTGCTGGGAATACAGCTTGTGAATGGCTTCCAAAACTGTCTCCCTGTCAGAAGGAGACATCGGTAAAGCCGACTTTAGGAAACGGCGAGGGGGAGACGTCTCGAATTCCAATTTGTACCCCTGAGATATCACCTGAAGGATCCAGGGGTCTACTTGCGAGTGAGCCCACTGCGCGCTGAAATTCATTGAGACGGGCCCCCCACCGTGCCTGATTCTGCTTGTAAAGCCCCAGCGTCATACTGAGGTCTTGGCAGAGGCGGGAGAGGGTTTCTGTTCCTGGGAACTGGCTGATTTCTGCAGCCTTTTTCCTCTCCCTCTGTCACGGGGCAGAAATGAGGAACCTTTTGCCCGCTTGTCCACGAAAAGACTGCGCCTGATAATACGGCGTCTTCTCATGTTGAGAGGCGACCTGGGGTACAAACGTGGATTTCCCAGCTGTTGCCGTGGCCACCAGGTCTGAAAGACCGACCCCAAATAACTCCTCCCCTTAATAAGGCAATACTTCCAAATGCCGTTTGAAATCCGCATCACCTGACCACTGTCGTGTCCATAACCCTCTACTGGTAGAAATGGACAACGCACTTAGACTTGATGCCAGTCGGCAAATATTCCGCTGTGCATCACGCATATATAGAAATGCATCTTTTAAATGCTCTATAGGCAAAAATATACTGTCCCTATCTAGGGTATCAATATTTTCAGTCAGGGAATCCGACCACGCCAACCCAGCACTGCACATCCAGGCTGAGGCGATTGCTGGTCGCAGTATAACACCAGTATGTGTGTAAATACATTTTAGGATACCCTCCTGCTTTCTATCAGCAGGATCCTTAAGGGCGGCCATCTCAGGAGAGGGTAGAGCCCTTACAAGCGTGTGAGCGCTTTATCCACCCTAGGGGGTGTTTCCCAACGCACCCTAACCTCTGGCGGGAAAGGATATAATGCCAATAACATTTTAGAAATTATCAGTTGTTATCGGGGGAAACCCACGCATCATCACACACCTCATTTAATTTCTCAGATTCAGGAAAACTACAGGTAGTTTTTCCTCACCGAACATAATACCCCTTTTTGGTGGTACTCGTATTATCAGAAATGTGTAAAACATTTTTCATTGCCTCAATCATGTAACGTGTGGCCCTACTGGAAGTCACATTTGTCTCTTCACCGTCGACACTGGAGTCTGTATCCGTGTCGGCGTCTATATCTGCCATCTGAGGTAACGGGCGCTTTAGAGCCCCTGACGGCCTATGAGACGTCTGGACAGGTACAAGCTGAGTAGCCGGCTGTCTCATGTCAACCACTGTCTTTTATACAGAGCTGACACTGTCACGTAATTCCTTCCAACAGTTCATCCACTCAGGTGTCGACCCCCTAGGGGGTGACATCACTATTACAGGCAATCTGCTCCGTCTCCACATCATTTTTCTCCTCATACATGTCGACACAAATGTACCGACATACAGCACACACACAGGGAATGCTCTGATAGAGGACAGGACCCCACTAGCCCTTTGGGGAGACAGAGGGAGAGTTTGCCAGCACACACCAGAGCGCTATATATATACAGGGATAACCTTATATAAGTGTTTTTCCCCTTATAGCTGCTGTATCTTTAATACTGCGCGTAATTAGTGCCCCCCCTCTTTTTTAACCCTTTCTGTAGTGTAGTGACTGCAGGGGAGAGCCAGGGAGCTTCCCTCCAACGGAGCTGTGAGGGAAAATGGCGCCAGTGTGCTGAGGAGATAGGCTCTGCCCCCTTATCGGCGGCCTTATCTCCCGTTTTTCTATGTATTCTGGCAGGGGTTAAATGCATCCACATAGCCCAGGAGCTATATGTGATGTATTTTTTTTGCCATCTAAGGTATTTTTATTGCGTCTCAGGGCGCCCCCCCCCAGCGCCCTGCACCCTCAGTGACCGGAGTGTGAAGTGTGCTGAGAGCAATGGCGCACAGCTGCGGTGCTGTGCGCTACCTTATTGAAGACAGGACGTCTTCTGCCGCCGATTTTCCGGACCTCTTCTGCTCTTCTGGCTCTGTAAGGGGGACGGCGGCGCGGCTCTGGGACCCATCCATGGCTGGGCCTGTGATCGTCCCTCTGGAGCTAATGTCCAGTAGCCTAAGAAGCCCAATCCACTCTGCACGCAGGTGAGTTCGCTTCTTCTCCCCTTAGTCCCTCGATGCAGTGAGCCTGTTGCCAGCAGGACTCACTGAAAATAAAAAACCTAATTTAAACTTTTACTCTAAGCAGCTCAGGAGAGCCACCTAGATTGCACCCTTCTCGTTCGGGCACAAAAATCTAACTGAGGCTTGGAGGAGGGTCATAGGGGGAGGAGCCAGTGCACACCAGCTAGTCCTAAAGCTTTTACTTTTGTGCCCAGTCTCCTGCGGAGCCGCTATTCCCATGGTCCTTTTGGAGTTCCCAGCATCCACTAGGACGTCAGAGAAACAGGTGTGTGTGCTTATGCGTACGTACGCAAAACAGAAACTAAACAGTTTTAAAAGACAATAACGTACTGTTCTTACCTTCCGGTTCCGGATTCCCTCATCACTCCTTACTAAGCGAAGCAGACGCTTATCTGGTCAGCACTGCGAGGGATACCACCTTCCCGCCCTTTGCTGACCGATAATGTCTGCTAAAGTTACCTAGTGCAGATATGTGAAGAGCGGAGGAGCCCCCAATTGATAAAGCCTACAGATTTACCCTATATTAAACACTATAAAAGGTTAAGAGACACAGTACGCAATTGGCGCACGAGGTACCGTAAGGGTACGCCCTTAGCGTAGCGGACGCTGTATCGGGAGCGAGCCGCTCGAGCGACACAAACGCTCGCGAGAATATGCTGTTGGTATCAAGCACACCATAGGCTGCCGATTACCGTAATGATACGCTACCAGCGTAGCGGACGCTCGAGACCACGAGGAGATCACAAGCGGCGCTGACGCTCACAGAATTAAACCTTAATAACTATACCTTAAAGAATGTACTTATACTGTAAACCTTTATGCAGTGATAATGTGTAGATGCAACGCAATGTAACCTTGTTAGTTTAAAAGCTGTATGAGCGACTGAGACGCTCAGAGAACCCTTAGAAATATAATAAACACTCAAATACCGGTCTAAGGTTCTAACACCTTTAAGAGAGAGAATGAACGTTCAATTGCAAAAGAATATACAGTACAGTTTATACACTACCAGGCTAACATAAACATCTAACAGAATTACTACACGTTAAAATACAATAGCATCACAATTACATTTAAGGGGAAGGAGAGAGAGAATGGCTTACAACAAATAGGAGGTAAAATGGCTGCAGAGAATTTACGCACAAGGGGAAACAATCGCAAGCGCCTTTCTGGATATCCAGCTCCCGATTATCAGTGATGAGAACCGTTGAGAAGAGTAGAGTGGAGCTGGCCCAGGTCGGCTTGTCTTTATATACACTTACACACAGTACAGTACAATGGTCCCTACATTCTTATTGTTCATTGGACACAGGAATCCGTCTCCGCATTATAACAAAAGGTCATAGGTTGATTCATACAGGTGGGCTGTGACTATTTCAAACTGCTCAGGTGGGAGGGAAACTCAGGTTTCCCGCCGCATGGGTAATAAACTGCAAATATAGTAAATGTCCATAAACTTCTTATAGTCATAACTATACGCACGAGCGATTAATCAGTTTCTAACCAACACCGGAATATTGCTAATTATATACCCTTCCAATGGATACTAAACACCACTGTGTAACCCCTGCCTGACCCTTCGTATCAAACAAGGAGGGATCTCTCTGTCCCTGAACATGCTACATTAACTAAACTTTCAGATTCTATCAACGGGACCATAATCTACAAAATACATTATATGACTAAAATATGTAACGATTGAGTCGCCCGCTAGACGCACACAATCTCTACCGTAAATGCACATACCGTGCGCCTGCGAGTGCACGCGACTGCGAGTATATGCACGCACGGGAGGGCTCATGCACGTGCAGCGGGCACACGCATGAGGTGCATATATGGCAATGTGCAGCGTGATATTTTTCTGACTTTGACAGCGCCGCAGGAGGCCCCCGGCGCATGCGCGGTGATGTTTGTGGACCAGCAGATTACTGGCCACGAACAGTAAAGTTTGTTGAAAAAAAGAAAAAAAAACTCAGCGAGTGCACATTTGGCACTCATCGCCTGCCTGGGGGAGGCATTACGCCCGGCGTCCACAAGAGACGAAAAGTGACAGCAGAGGCAATCATACATTGCCTCTGCTCTTCGTCTCCCGTCCAGTACTGCGGAGAAGTGGTAAGTGGCGGGGGCGCACGGCGGCCAGGGCATACGGCGCTAACACGCCGGTCATACATATGGATGCAGCGCTAAATGCTGCCTTAAGGTGCGCTGTGGTCAGCGGGAACCACAGCGCACTTTCACACATCTGGCCCAATAACCTTTTCTTCAGACACAAGATACAACTCCATTATCTCAAGTGGCATTTATACAATGTCTTTATGGAAAAACACCCAGAATACGGCATCACTGGACATTATATAATACAGCCACATCAGAGGAAATAAGAGGAGTCCGTAGTGTCTATAACCCATCAGCGGGAGCTGGTAATAGATGTATAACAAGGACTGCTAAGTGTATGTACGAAAGGCCAATTCATCTGTAGTTACAGAATAACAATATATACTGCAGTGTTTCACATAGCTCTCTGGTGTTTTTATGTCATTGTATGATTAATCCATCAATCATTTTTGATAAAGCATTTTTTAGCTTTTTATTGTGTAATAAATTGTTTAAAACTTAATGCGCTCTCTGCTATGTGTATATGTGTTACAGGATTATAACTGTCTGCTATGTGTATATGTGTAACAGGATTATAACTCTCTGCTATCTGTATATGTGTAACAGGATTATAACTCTCTGATATGTGTATATGTGTAACAGGATTATAGCTCTCTGATATGTGTATATGTGTAACAGGATTATAACTCTCTGATATGTGTATATGTGTAACAGGATTATAACTCTCTGATATGTGTATATGTGTAACAGGATTATAACTCTCTGATATGTGTATATGTGTAACAGGATTATAACTCTCTGATATGTGTATATGTGTAACAGGATTATAACTCTGCTATGTGTATATGTGTAACAGGATTATAGCTCTCTGATGTGTGTATATGTGTAACAGGATTATAACTCTCTGATGTGTGTATATGTGTAACAGGATTATAGCTCTCTGCTATGTGTATATGTGTAACAGGATTATAACTCTTTGATATGTGTATATGTGTAACAGGATTATATCTCTCTGCTATGTGTATATGTGTAACAGGATTATAGCTCTCTGATATGTGTATATGTGTAACAGGATTATAGCTCTCTGCTATGTGTATATGTGTAACAGGATTATAGCTCTCTGCTATGTGTATATGTGTAACAGGATTATAGCTCTCTGCTATGTGTATATGTGTAACAGGATTATAGCTCTCTGATATGTGTATATGTGTAACAGGATTATAGCTCTCTGCTATGTGTATATGTGTAACAGGATTATAGCTCTCTGATATGTGTATATGTGTAACAGGATTATAACTCTCTGATATGTGTATATGTGTGACAGGGCTTTAACTCTCCGATATGTGTATATGTGTAACAGGATTATAACTCTCTGCTATGTGTATATGTATATGTGTAACGGGATTATAACTCTCTGATGTGTGTATATGTGTAACAGGATTATAACTCTCTGCTATGTGTATATGTGTAACAGGATTATAAATCTCTGCTATGTGTATATGTATATGTGTAACAGGATTATAGCTCTCTGATATGTGTATATGTGTAACGTTATGTAGAAGCAATGAGACAGGATCCACTCATAGCTCAAACGCTGGCTGATGCGGTGTATGGAAGGTAACAAGATTGATAAAGCTAAATATTTATCTTATAACATTCACTATATACTGGTAAGAGACTCAGTACGCAATGGGCGTACGGGGTACCGTAAGGGTACGCACTTAGCGTAGCAGACGCTAGGCCGTGGTCGAGACGCACGAGCAGCACGTTCACTCACGGCTTGCGCTGGGTATCGAGCACGCTATAGGCGGTCCGAGTACCGTAATGCTACGCTACTAGCGTAGCGGACGCTGTGCCCACAAGAGGAACACGAGCGGCGCAGACGCTCACAGGATGACACACAGTAAACCTTGTATGCAACACAATGTAACGCTGATTAACCTCCGTTATGTAAAAGTTGCTTGAGCGATTGAGACACTCCGATTACCCTTAGCAATGTAATGATAAACACACAATACCTTGTAAGGTTCCAAAACCTTTATCTAGATGATTTTAGTATGTAAAAGGGGAAAACAGTTACAGCTTATACACTACAGCACTAACATAAAACACCTAAACAGAATAGCTGAAATTATACAATATACAACAGTTTCTTAATCCTAAACAATAACAGAGAGAGAGAGAGTATGGCAAATACAAACAGAGAATAAGTTGGTTACAGAGAAAAACTTACACACGTGGAGAATGATCGCTGCGCAGTCCTGGTACCAGCTCTCAAGTTAGTCAATGATGAAAACCGTTGTGGAGAGTAGACTGAGCTGGCCGCCTTATATACACTGCATACAGTACACTACAAAGGGGCCTACAATCTCATTGTTCATTGGACGCAGGAATCTGTCTTCACATTATAACAAAAGGTCATAGGTTGATTCGAACAGGTGTTCTGTGACTATTTCATACTGCTCAGGTGGGTGGGAATCTCCGGATTCCCGCCGCATGGATAATGAATTGCAAATACAGTAAATGTCCATAAACTTCTTATAACCATAACTATTCGCAGGAGCGATTAATCTCTTTCAAACCAACACCGGAATGTTACTAATAATATACTCTTCCGTTGCATACTAAACACAACTGCTCAAAACCTGTCTGACCCTTCGTATCATGTAAAGAGGGATCTCTCTGTCCATGAACCAGTTACACTAAAC
This sequence comes from Pseudophryne corroboree, assembly GCF_028390025.1. Taxonomy (NCBI): domain Eukaryota; kingdom Metazoa; phylum Chordata; class Amphibia; order Anura; family Myobatrachidae; genus Pseudophryne; species Pseudophryne corroboree. The sequence goes on from NC_086451.1 coordinate 1,141,405, forward strand.
AAACTCACTGATATTATTAAGAGGACCATAACCTATAAAATACACTATTTGGATTAATTATGTAACGATCGAGTCGCCCGCCAGATGCACACAAACTCTACCGTAAATGCACATACCACGCGCCTGAGCGCACGACCGTGGAGGCGCCATCACGCAACTGCGAATATGCGCACGCACGGGAGAGAATGTGCACGTGCAGCGGGCAAGCGCATGGGGTTAGTACAAGGCATGAGAATAACGATATTTTTCGACTTTGACAAGATTTTAACCCGGATGGAAATGGGCGTAGGTCAGGGGGTGCTGCGAGGGACGGGGGGGGGGGGGGGGAGGATAAAGGGGAACTGAGGGAGAAGAGGGAGGAACATATGAGGTGGGAAGTGAGAAGGGCTCAGGGCTGGTCCCGGAGGAGGTGGCAGCCCACAGTCACTAGCCACACACTTAATGCGCTCTCTGATATGTGTAACAGGATTATAGCTCTCTGATATGTGTATATGTGTAACAGGATTATAGCTCTCTGATATGTGTATCTGTGTAACAGGATTATAACTCTCTGATATGTGTATATGTGTAACAGGATTATAACTCTCTGATATGTGTATATGTGTAACAGGATTATAACTCTCTGATATGTGGATATGTGTAACAGGATTATAACTCTCTGCTATGTGTATATGTGTAACAGGATTATAACTCTCTGCTATGTGTATATGTGTAACAGGATTATAACTGATATGTGTATATGTGTAACAGGATTATAACTCTCTGATATGTGTATATGTGTAACAGGATTATAACTCTCTGATATGTGTATATGTGTAACAGGATTATAACTGATATGTGTATATGTGTAACAGGATTATAACTCTCTGATATGTGTATATGTGTAACAGGATTATAACTCTCTGCTATGTGTATATGTGTAACAGGATTATAACTCTGATATGTGTATATGTGTAACAAGATTATAACTCTCTGCTATGTGTATATGTGTAACAGGATTATAACTCTGATATGTGTATATGTATATGTGTAACAGGATTATAACTGCTATGTGTATATGTGTAACAGGATTATAACTCTCTGATATGTGTATATGTGTAACAGGATTATAACTCTCTGCTATGTGCATATGTGTAACAGGATTCTAAAACTCTCTGCTACGTGTATATGTGTAACAGGATTATAACTCTCTGATATGTGTATATGTGTAACAGCATTATAGTATAACTTCAGAATAGTAAGTGGGAGCAGCTTGCAGGTTTTACCATTTTTGTGGTGACCAGTTTATAGTAAGAAACCCTTTTTAAGCCAGATAATTATAAAATATTAATTGAATAGAACTTTTCATTATTACGCCTGAAATTCTATTCACACACGGACGCACACATAATTTTCCCCCATCCGTCTGTGTATATAGTACCTGTAAAAAGGGAAATGTATATTCTACATAACGTCACTCACATGTTACACTTATGTCTTATGGGCATATTTATTATATACATTTTGTGGTAAATCACCTGAAAAATCGGGATACCCTTATAATGTCAGTATCCCCTGAAAGTATTTCCCGGTTTCCCATCACAATAGCGTTAGCCATTGTAGTCTATGGTCTACATAGCGCACAATGGGGGTAATTCAGACCTGATCGCAGCAGCAAATTTGTTAGCTAATGGGCAAAACCATGTGCACTGCAGGGCGGCAGATGTAACATGTGCAGAATGCTGAGATCCAGCACCTGCACGTTCCTACAGCTAAGTTCCCGTGCTCATGCATTTCTAGCGCTGAGTTCCCATGCATGCGCGTGCCTAACGCTGAGTTCCGTGTATGAGGATATAATGCTTGTATACATTGCCTTATTCATGTTTGTACACTATGGCCATGTATTAAGGTGCCGCTGCAATCCCATTCGCAATAAAGATTTCAGGGTGTGACAGGAAGTGACCGCTGGGAGGTGTTGACAGGAAGTGACGGCTTGGAGGTGTGACAGGAAGTGACCACTTGGAGTGTTGACAGGAAGTGACCGCTTGGATGTGTTGACAGGAAGTGACCGCTTGGAGGTGTGACAGGAAGTGACCGCTTGGAGGTGTGACAGGAAGTGGTTGGGAAAACGCAGGTGTGTCATCCCCATTTTCAGGGAGTGTATTTGCCATCAGCTACAGGCTCATACATACAAAAACATGGCTCCTGTGTCGATACTGCCAGTCAGTGTAGCCATAGACCAGCCCTTAGCTCCGATGTTCTTAGTTTTCGCATATAGTTGGTCATTCCGAGTTATTCGCTCGCTGCCGATTTTCGCAGTGCAGCGATTAAGTAAAATAACGGCAAAAATGCGCATGCGCATGGTACGCAGCACGCATGCACTAATTACTTTCACTCACAACTTTGTAGATTTACACAAGCTCGAGCAACGTTTTTTCCTCGCTCGAGTGACCGTAGTGTGATTGACAGGAAGTGGGTGTTTCTGGGAGGAAACTGGCCATTTTCAGGGAGTGTGCTAAAAAACGCAGGTGTGTCAGGTTAAAACGCAGGAGTGGCTGGAGAAATGGGGGAGTGGCTGGCCGAACGCAGGGCGTGTGTGTGACGTCAAATCAGGAACTAAACGGACTGAGCTGATCGCAATCTGTGAGTAGGTCTGGAGCTACTCAGAAACTGCAAGGAATTATTTAGTAGCAATTCTGCTAATCTTTCGTTCGCTATTCTGCTAAGCTAAGATACACTCCCAGAGGGCGGCGGCCTAGCGTGTGCAATGCTGCTAAAAGCAGCTAGCGAGTGAACAACTCGGAATGACCACCATAGTCTGCAAATGTGTGCGCAACTGCAATTGAGTGTGCAATGGCGCCGGTGGGCGTCTCCTTCATTCCTGAGTGGCAGCGTCACTGGCTGACATTAGCAGTTCCATGGCCTAGAGAGTCACAATTATATCTACATACACACATGAACATGGCGCACAATGTCTGAGGTGTAAGTACTGATATTTGTGCTAGATTTCTTATGACCTGTGGAAGGTGGGAACTGGCTGTCAGATGAAATTGTGGGGCGGCCACCCAGCTGTATGAGGTGAGTTCAGGTCTTTGATTCTATGAATAAAGGGTGCGCTACTCAGAAACAAGATACGGGCACTCCCCTAACGCTGCAGCCTGATGCAAGGCACTAATAGTATACCGTTCTGAAATGAAGCCACTGATTTATTCTGTATCTAGAACTAGTTATAAGAATGAAAAGTGATACAAAAAATGTCGCTGGTTCTGCGTAACGCTGAGTACCAACAGAGAACATGCGCCGGGTGAGGGAATGGAGAGGTACATGGTAAAATGGATGCAATTGTCTTGTACCATATACTGCAAGATGTTTTCCAGCACTAAGAACTTCCCTATGTTTGCAGAGTCCACAGATTGGTGGGGTGTGCCATGCGGGTCTGGGACTCCAGGTCGACAACAAAAAGGTCGACGCCAATTGGTCGACACACCTTAGGTCGACATGGACAAAAGGTCGACATGGACAAAAGGTCGACAGGAACAAGGTCGACATGGAAAAAGGTCGACATGAGTTTTTTATGTTTTTTTGTGTCGTTTTCTTCGTAGAGTGACCGGGAACCCCAATTAGTGCACCGCGTCCGCTCGCCATGCTTCGGGCATGGTGCCTTCGCTCCGCTACCGCTTCGCTCGGCACAGATTACCGTTCCAATCGTTCATCGTTAAGTATGAAAAGGTTCCAAAAAAGAAAAAAATTGTGAAAAACTCATGTCGACCTTGTTCCTGTCGACATTTTGTCCATGTCGACCTAAGGTGTGACGACCAATTGGCATCAACCTTTTTGTTGTCGACCTGGAGTACGGATACCGTGCCATGCTGTGCTCTCTGGGACAGTGAGTAGGGTGGGCCATGCTGCGCTCTCTGGGACAGTGAGTGGGGTGGGCCATGCTGCGCTCTCTGGGACAGTGAGTGGGGTGGGCCATGCTGCGCTCTCTGGGACAGTGAGTGGGGTGTGCCATGCTGCGCTCTCTGGGACAGTGAGTGGGGTGTGCCATGCTGCGCTCTCTGGGACAGTGAGTGGGTTGGGCCATGCTGTGCTCTCTGGGACAGTGAGTGGGGTGGGCCATGCTGCGCTCTCTGGGACAGTGAGTGGGGTGTGCCATGCTGCGCTTTCTGGGACAGTGAGTGGGGTGGGCCATGCTGCGCCCTCTGGGACAGTGAGTGGGGTGGGCCATGCTGCGCTCTCTGGGACAGTGAGTGGGGTGGGCCATGCTGTGCTCTCTGGGACAGTGAGTGGGTTAAGCCATGCTGCGCTCTCTGGGACAGTGAGTGGGTTGGGCCATGCTGCGCTCTCTAGGACAGTGAGTGAGTTGGGCCATGCTGCGCTCTCTGGGACAGTGAGTGGGGTGGGCCATACTGCGCTCTCTGGGACAGTGAGTGGGGTGGGCCATGCTGTGCTCTCTGGGACAGTGAGTGGGGTGGGCCATGCTGCGCCCTCTGGGACAGTGAGTGGAGTGTACCATGCGGCGCTCTATGGGACATTGAGTGTTGAGTGCCATGCTGCGCTCTCTGGTACATTGAGTGGAGCGTGCCATGCTGTGCTCTCTGGGACAGTTAGTGGGGTGGGCCATGCTGCACTCTCTGGGACAGTGAGTGGGGTGTGCCATGCTGCGCTTTCTGGGACAGTGAGTGGGGTGGGCCATGCTGTGCTCTCTGGGACAGTGAGTGGGGTGGGCCATTCTGCGCTCTCTGGGACAGTGAGTGGGGTGGGCCATGCTGCGCTCACTGGGACAGTGAGTAGGTTGGGCCATGCTGCGCTCACTGGGACAGTGAGTGGGGTGGGCCATACTGCGCTCTCTGGGACAGTGAGTGGGGTGGGCCATGCTGCGCTCTCTGGGACAGTGAGTGGGGTGGGCCATGCTGCGCCCTCTGGGACAGTGAGTGGGGTGGGCCATGCTGCGCTCTCTGGAACATTGAGTGGGGTGTGCCATGCTGCGCTCTTTGGAACATTGAGTGGGGTGTGCCATGCTGCACTCTCTGGGACATTGAGTGGGGTGTGCCATGCAACGCTCTTTGGAACATTGAGTGGGGTGTGCCATGCTGCGCTCTCTGGGACATTGAGTGGGGAGTGCCATGCTGCACTCTCCGGGACATTGAGTGGACTGAATGGGGCGTACCATGCTGCTCTCTCCGGGACATTGAGTGGAGTGTACCATGCTGCGCTCTCCGGGACATCGAGTGGTGCATGTCATGCTGCGCTCTCCGGAACATTGAGTGGGGTGTGCCATGCTGCACTCTCTGGGACATTGAGTGGGGAGTGCCATGCTGCACCCTCCTGGACATTGAGTGGGGTGTGCCATGCTGCACTCTCCGGGACATTTAGTGGACTAAATGGGGCGTGCCATGCTGCGCTCTCTGGGACATTGAGTGGAGTGTACCATGCTGCGCTCTCCGGGACATTGAGTGGTGCATGCCATGCTGCGTTCTTCGGGATATTGAGTGGAGTGTACCATGCTACACTCTCCGGGACACTAAGTGGTGCGTGTCATGCTGCGCTCTCCGGGACATTGAGTGGGGAGTGCCATGCTGCGCCCTCCAGGACATTAAGTGGGGTGTGCCATGCTGCACTCTCCGGGACATTGAGTGGACTGAATGGGGCGTGCCATGCTGCACTCTCCGGGACACTGAGTGGGGAGTGCCATGCTGCGCCCTCCAGGACATTGAGTTAGGTGTGCCATGCTGCGCTCTCTGGGACATTAAGTGGGGCGTGCCTTTGCTGCACTCTCAGAGACATTGAGTGGATTGAGTGGGGCGTACCATGCTGTGCTCTCCGGGACATTGAGTGGTGCATGTCATGCTACGCTCTCCAGGACATTGAGTGGGGAGTGCCATGCTGCACTCTCTGGGATATTGAGTGAGGTGGGCCATGCTGCGCTCTACAGGACATTGAGTGGAGTGTACCATGCGGCGCTCTATGGGACATTGAGTGTTGAGTGCCATGCTGCGCTCTCTGGTACATTGAGTGGTGCATGGCATGCTGCACTCTTCAGGATATTGAGTGGGGCGTGCCATGCTGCGCTCTCTGGGACATTGAGTGGGGCATGCCATGCTGCACTCCCTGGGACACTGAGTGGGGCGTGCCATGCTGCGCTCTCCTGGATATTGAGTTGGATATACCATGCTGTGCTCTCCAGGACTTTGAGTGGAGCGTGCCATGCTGCGCTCTCCAGGACACTGAGTTGGGTGTGACATGCTGCGCTCTCCTGGACATTGAGTGGGGTGTGCCATGCTGTGCTCTCCAGGACATTGAGTGGAGCGTGCCATGCTGTGCTATCCAGGACATTGAGTTGGGTGTGACATGCTGCGCTCTTCTGGACATTGAGTGGGGTGCACCATGCTGTGCTCTCCAGGACATTGAGTGGTGCGGGCCATGCTGCGCTCTCCGGGACATTGAGTGGTGCATGGCATGCTGCGCTCTCCAGGACATTGAGTGGGGTGTGCCATGCTGCTCTCTCTGGGACATTGAGTGGGGTGTGCCATGCTGCACTCTCTGGGACATTGAGTGGGGCGTGCCATGCTGCGCTCTCCGAGACATTGAGTGGGGCATGCCATGCTGTGCTCTCCAGGACATTGAGTGGGGTGTGCCATGCTGGGCTCTCTGGGACATTGAGTGGGGTATGCCATGTGAGGTGCTCTCCGAGACATTGAGTGAGGTGTGCCATGCTGCGCTCTCCGTGACATTGAGTGGGGTGTGCCATGCTGCGCTCTCCGTGACATTGAGTGGGGTGTGCCATGCTGCGCTCTCTGGGACATTGAGTGGGGTGTGCCATGCTGCGCTCTCTGAGACATTGAGTGGAGCGTGCCATGCTGGGCTCTCCAGGACATTGAGTGGGGTGTGCCATGCTGGGCTCTCCAGGACATTGAGTGGGGTGTGCCATGCTGGGCTCTCCAGGACATTGAGTGGGGTGTGCCATGCTGGGCTCTCCTGGACATTGAGTGGGGTGTGCCATGCGAGGTGCTCGCCGAGATATTGAGTGAGGTGTGCCATGCTGCGCTCTCCGAGACATTGAGTGGAGTGTGCCATGCTGCGCTCTCTGGGACATTGAGTGGAGTGTGCCATGCTGCGCTCTCTGGGACATTGAGTGGGGCGTGCCATGCTGCGCTCTCTGAGACATTGAGTGGGGTGTGCCATGCTGCGCTCTCCAGGACACTGAGTTGGGTGTGACATGCTGCGCTCTCCTGGACATTGAGTGGGGTGTGCCATGCTGTGCTCTCCAGGACATTGAGTGGAGCGTGCCATGCTGTGCTATCCAGGACATTGAGTTGGGTGTGACATGCTGCGCTCTTCTGGACATTGAGTGGGGTGCACCATGCTGTGCTCTCCAGGACATTGAGTGGTGCGGGCCATGCTGCGCTCTCCGGGACATTGAGTGGTGCATGGCATGCTGCGCTCTCCAGGACATTGAGTGGGGTGTGCCATGCTGCTCTCTCTGGGACATTGAGTGGGGTGTGCCATGCTGCACTCTCTGGGACATTGAGTGGGGCGTGCCATGCTGCGCTCTCCGAGACATTGAGTGGGGCATGCCATGCTGTGCTCTCCAGGACATTGAGTGGGGTGTGCCATGCTGGGCTCTCTGGGACATTGAGTGGGGTATGCCATGTGAGGTGCTCTCCGAGACATTGAGTGAGGTGTGCCATGCTGCGCTCTCCGTGACATTGAGTGGGGTGTGCCATGCTGCGCTCTCCGTGACATTGAGTGGGGTGTGCCATGCTGCGCTCTCTGAGACATTGAGTGGAGCGTGCCATGCTGGGCTCTCCAGGACATTGAGTGGGGTGTGCCATGCTGGGCTCTCCAGGACATTGAGTGGGGTGTGCCATGCTGGGCTCTCCAGGACATTGAGTGGGGTGTGCCATGCTGGGCTCTCCTGGACATTGAGTGGGGTGTGCCATGCGAGGTGCTCGCCGAGATATTGAGTGAGGTGTGCCATGCTGCGCTCTCCGAGACATTGAGTGGAGTGTGCCATGCTGCGCTCTCTGGGACACTGAGTGGGGCGTGCCATGCTGCGCTCTCTGAGACATTGAGTGGGGCGTGCAATGCTGTGCTCTCCAGGACATTGAGTGGGGTGTGCCATGCTGGGCTCTCTGGGACATTGAGTGGGGTGTGCCATGCTGGGCTCTCCTGGACATTGAGTGGGGTGTGCCATGCTGCACTCTCTGGGACATTGAGTGGGGAGTGCCATGCTGCACCCTCCAGGACATTGAGTGGGGTGTGCCATGCTGCACTCTCCGGGACATTTAGTGGACTAAATGGGGCGTGCCATGCTGCGCTCTCTGGGACATTGAGTGGAGTGTACCATGCTGCGCTCTCCGGGACATTGAGTGGTGCATGCCATGCTGCGTTCTTCGGGATATTGAGTGGAGTGTACCATGCTACACTCTCCGGGACACTGAGTGGTGCGTGTAATGCTGCACTCTCCGGGACATTGAGTGGGGAGTGCCATGCTGCGCCCTCCAGGACATTGAGTGGGGTGTGCCATGCTGCACTCTCCGGGACATTGAGTGGACTGAATGGGGCGTGCCATGCTGCACTCTCCGGGACACTGAGTGGGGAGTGCCATGCTGCGCCCTCCAGGACATTGAGTTAGGTGTGCCATGCTGCGCTCTCTGGGACATTAAGTGGGGCGTGCCTTTGCTGCACTCTCAGAGACATTGAGTGGATTGAGTGGGGCGTACCATGCTGTGGTCTCCGGGACATTGAGTGGTGCATGTCATGCTGCGCTCTCCAGGACATTGAGTGGGGTGGGCCATGCTGCACTCTCTGGGATATTGAGTGAGGTGGGCCATGCTGCGCTCTACAGGACATTGAGTGGAGTGTACCATGCGGCGCTCTATGGGACATTGAGTGTTGAGTCCAATGCTGCGCTCTCTGGTACATTGAGTGGTGCATGGCATGCTGCACTCTTCAGGATATTGAGTGGGGCGTGCCATGCTGCGCTCTCTGGGACATTGAGTGGGGCATGCCATGCTGCGCTCCCTGGGACATTGAGTGGGGCGTGCCATGCTGCGCTCTCCTGGATATTGAGTTGGATATACCATGCTGTGCTCTCCAGGACTTTGAGTGGAGCGTGCCATGCTGCGCTCTCCAGGACATTGAGTTGGGTGTGCCATGCTGTGCTCTCCTGGACATTGAGTTGGGTGTGACATGCTGCGCTCTTCTGGACATTGAGTGGGGTGCACTGAAAGGATTCGCCCTTATATTCTTTAACCCTCGATGTGATGGCCTCTCAGACGTCTGGGAGTGTAAACCTTCATGCTATGAGTTACATGCACAACACAAGCAGTAAAAATTCACACTGTTTATTGTTCGTTTAACAAAAGTATAAAAGACAATGCATATGGGTGTAACTGACATGTTGCTACACTCTCATTGGCTCGCCAGCAGCCACCAGGCAGAATTGAAAAGGCGGATGTCCATATATGGGTTTTCTACAAGTTTCTCAAAACATTTAACAAAGTCTGTAACACACAGAAGTAAAAATAACAGGTTTCATCTGGTATAGAACTGTCCTTGAGAAACAGACACATACAAGCCTGGTATTGTATGAGCAGATAAAGGTACCCGACACAGGGTAGCACGTATCTATGCAAACACATAACAGTTCATATAGCATGTTTTAACCCTTCATTAGGGAGGTAGAAATATTCACTTTTACACTGTAACTATTATAAGGAAATTGATCATATAAAAAGTAATATTTACAAAGCACAGAAGAGTTAACCCTTCAATCCCCTCTTAGAATCATGATTGTTATATGACATGATTCTTGAGTGAGGCTCCTTTCTTGTTCCTCCAGTTCTTGAGATATTGGACATAATCGTCGGGTCCCTTACTATCAGAGGAGGTGACAGGACTGGTGGTTATATCATAGTACATCAGGGCCTTATCAATGCCTTTGGAGGTAAGTTTCTTTCCACAGGAAATTACACAATAAACTATAATGCCTACAAGAATTAAAGTTACAAGTATGAATATGCTTATTTGCACAAGAGCCTGTTTCCAATTTTCAAACCACCCAAAATATTGGCTCCATGGGTTATCAATACCTGAATTTTTCTTAAGTTCTATGGATAAATCATCTAGTTTTTTTATGGCTAGGGTAACTCTACCATTTGGCCCTGTGTTGTCAGGGATAAAGGTACAACATCCTTCTACCTGTTTTATGTAGACACAAACTCCACCCTTTTCAGCCAGTATCATGTCTAAGGCCATACGGTTTTGGAATGTCATTTGAGAGGTGGCTTCTAATTGTTCAGCTATACCTTTGAGTGCAACTTTGGTATCATTAATGAATCTCTGTTGGTTATAATATATATAATTAATCCAGGCTACGTTTTTATTTACAGTTACTATAGGAAACAATGACTCAAAACCCGCAGCCACCTCATCTCTAGCTTTGAACTCATTTGGAACACCTCTTGGGACCCCTATAGCATCAATGTATACGTGGGGGTCAAAGCTACCTCCTGGGAGTGCTCTTTTCTTTCGATTAGCAGGAGTATTAGAGGGAGGAGTGGGGTCATCGGTGATCATTAGGAGTGGCATTATGACTTTGGCCAGGGCACACTCACCATACCATGGTGTGTCTAATTTAATTCTAAGCTTCATATCCCCACATATGTAATAAATGTCGCCTAATGATCTAGTTTGGTTGACTAAAACAGTTGTTCTTTTATTTGCACAATACCCTGGTGGGAAGGTTTTTAAATTTCTCCCTGTGGTGGTGTTAGATGTATAACAGGTATAGTTTCCAGGATATATGGTTATGGTGCTTCCTGGGTTGGGATTTTTTGACAATATGGGATATTCCCTTTTCCACATTTCGCACTGACTGTCATTTGTTTTGGTGTCATTAAAAAGGCTGAAAAAAACAATTTTCCTGTTCTAGGGGTATATTAAGGGGCACTGTACCTAGGTGGGGCCTAGATTTGCCACAGACATAACAGTTGCTTTTATTGTGTTTGTTGTCAGCAAGTTTAGGGAACATGAAATAATCAAGGATGTATGTGGCTACGTGTGTATTGGAGGAATTGTACCACAAGGTGGGGACCCCATCTGTTTGTGTGATGTCGACTTCACATATTGTGAGGTGAATGAGGGCCAGTAGGGCTATCGAGATAGTCCCCAGGATAGAGATAGGGGGCAGGTTCTTCATCGTTTTCTGTTCTTCTGTCTTCGCTAGGTGGGAGGTCAGGGCTGTCTGCCCCGGTTCGTACCTCACTGGAATCACTTGCTTCCCTCTCTAGGTCTGGTCTAGGAACCTTTTTTACTCGGGATGCATGGATCCAGGTAGGACTTTCCTCTGTCAGGACTGCTGTTCGGGTAACTGCTACGACTTCCGCCTCTGGACCATAGGTGAAGTCTCCTGGGCTCTTGTTCCTGGGGAGCACCTTCACCACGACTCTGTCTCTGACTTTAAAGGGGTGTGTAGGTTCCTGTGGATTCAAAGGGTTTTTACAAACAACCTCATGTTCAATTTCATTCAGTTTTGTTATCAGGGACCTGACATACTCTTCTCTGATGAGTTCTAGATCTCCTTCCTGTATTACTAGTGGTTTCTTAGCCCAGGGTGTAGGAAAAGGGTCTACCCATTAGTATTTCAAAGGGTGAGTATCCTAGAGTTTTCTGTGGGGTATTCAAGATGCTGGTGTTTAGCTTTATTAGGGTTGTTCCTGAGGCAAGTGATGCATCTGCTAACATACTGGTCCACAAGTGATTTGGCATTAGTAACATAAAAATCATTGGTTAGTAGGAGGAGTGTTGTGGCTTCACCACGGTGACCAACACCACGGCACTGGGCAACGAGCAAAGGGGCACTGGACTGGGGTATACAGGGTTTCCCCTCTTTGCAGATTAATCCTGATTTAGGATTTTTTCTGCAGAATTGGGTAAGTTCAGTCGGAGAGATCAGCATTAGTCGCAGCAGCTTGAAGTTGAGTGAGCAGATGGACGCTGTCAAGGGAGGGACATGCTCTAGTGAGTGCAATGAGTTCTGCAGCTTGCGCGGACTGATAAGGTATTGGCAGGGTTTCCAACACAGTGTCAAGGAGGGTGACAATGGCATAGCCAGCCTGGTATGTATTGTCATTGGGCCTACTACAGGAGCCGTCAACAAAAACTATGTCTGCGCCTGGTATGGGAACGGGAGACATGTCAAGTCTGGGAGAAGTTTCAGCTTCAATGGAAGCAGCACAGTCATGTAGGTCGGGTGGTTCATCCTCGGGACCTTTCAAGCCTAAAAGGGCATTGAGAATGGGTGCAGGGCCAGAAGAACTAGCAGTGTACTTAATGGTAAGGGTAGGGTTACTCAAAAGGAGTACTTCATATCCACTAAGGCGTTGTGCTGACATGTGCTGTGTGTGCAAGCCTTTAAGTATTGCCAGGACATCATGTGTGGTGTGGAGTACTGTGATGTGGCCTAAAGTGAGGGTAGTGGCCATTTCTGCAACCATTGCACAGGCTGCCAAAGCCCTGAGGCAGGCAGGCATACCTTGCACAGACACTGGCATGACTTTGGGAAAAAAATGCCACGGGGCGCAACTTCCCTCCATGAAACTGTGTGAGCACCCCCGCCATGGTTTTACAATTGTCCCTTGCATATAGATGGAAAGGTAGTACATAATTGGGGAGGCCAAGTGCCGGACTTTTCATCAACATACATTTTAAACTTTCATATGCAGTTAACATTTCTTGTGACCATTGTACAGTTTTAGGTTTGTCCTTCAGTGTGGCTTGTCTCAAAATGTTATCATAATAAGAGCAATCAGATATCCACTGTCTGCAGTAATTTACCATACCCAGGAAGGACAGTAGTTCCTTCTGGGTAGTTGGGGTGACCAGGCCCAATACAGACTGTATGCGTTGTGGACTGACTTTCCTCTCTCCCTGAGTGAGCACAAAACCTAAGTAATCAACATGCTTTTTACACCATTGCATTTTTATTTTGGACACCTTGTGTCCACATTCACAAAGCCAGTTTAGTAATGAAACACCATCCTCTCGGCAGGCCTCCTCAGTTTTACTACAGAGCAGCAGATCATCTGCATACTGTAGCAGGACTGAACCATGGTGAGGTTGCCAGGGCCCCAATGTGGCCTGGAGACAACAGGTGCGTCAATAATCTGCACCAGGTAAGTTGTTTACCCTCAAAAGAAAAGGCAAAAAGTAATTGTGTCTGTGAATCTACAGGTATGCTGAAAAGGCATTCTTCAAATCAAATACAGAGAAGAACGCAGCATCTGCAGGGATTGCAGAAATGAGTGAGTTTACATCTGGGACAATTGGTGCAATTGGGACAATTAGCTGATTGATCGCTCTGAGATCCTGTACAAATCTTATACTGCCATCAGCTTTGGCAACAGGGTTCACAGGAGTACAGTATGGTGATACAATATGTCTGAGAATACCCTGTTGTAAGAATTGCTGTATGAGACCTTCTATAAACAGGTTGTGAGTCGGGTTTGAGATTGGCCTTATGTGGTGTGCATGAGATTAGGCCAGTGTCATATGGACCTTCTGACCAAAGAGCGGGGTTTACTTGAGCTAAGTCAGGCATTGGTGGGTAGGTTGTTAATGAAGGTGGAAATGAGTAAGCTTTCTGAGTTAAGCACAGGTAAGCCAGCGTCATCTGTCCAGCAGTCCTTAAACCTTTTCCAAAACTCAGTAACAGACTCCGAGGGTTTCAGTTTACAAGCTACAGCGACAGGCAAAAAAACACAGGCAAAGGAGCACGGGTTTTAAAGACCTCCTTCATATGTGTATAGCTGCGTCCTTTGCAAGCTTTGCGCAAATAAGATATACAGCCATCGAGGGTAATAGTGGGCTTGGGACAGTGTTTTACTATTATCTAAACTCTGGGTTATTGGTGCGTTAGGGATAGAGCTAGTGGACGCACCCTCCAGCAGTGGAGCTGGAGGCAATCCCATCTGGTGTGAAAGGGTTACTGCTGCCAAGAGATCTGTGTCTCCGAGCGCAGGATACATTGGAATGCAAGGGGGAGGCAGAGGGTTTTCAAAGATTTACAGTTTTTTCACTTCTTCGCTTCTGTGCTGTTGGGAACTGACATTTTTGTAATCCTCCATATAGAAAGGGTAATTACTGCCTTCCCGTAGGAATGGGTCCTGTCCTGCTTTCTCTGTCCATCCCTGCTAAATTATCCACCCAGGGGTTAACTAAGTAATACTCTGAGGTAGAGTTGCGGGCGACATACATCTTGCATGTCTCACCAGGGAGGGGCGGGGGATATGTAGTTTTTTTTTACTCTGACTAGAGCCCATTGTCAGACAGTAATATAAATCAACAGTACAACTTTAAAAGAAAATATCTAAAATATACAACACTCTACTTACTATACATGCATCAGCTTAACCAGTTAATTAGTCATTGACAATATCACAATATTATCTGTATAGTGAGAACATGAAATCTTTTGACGTGTACGATACTTACCATTCGTACAAGATGTCAGAAAAATACAGCGTTTTAAACAGGAAGCAGGAAAAGTGTTTGAGTAAAGATATCTGGCAGACGAAAACTTACCAGCCGTCTGGACCAAATATAAGAACTTATCTCACTACAAACATACAAGAATATATAGACGATCAAATCGAGGTATTCTCTACGTTACGTATAGACCCCAGGTCTATTTTTAAGTATCCCAGATACTAACGTCTTTGGAGAATTGCGCTTGGACCCCTGGTCCCTTCTCAGACGTATCTTTAAGTCCCAGACATTAAAGATGTTTGGTCACGTGTTCCCAGAACACTGACACGGATTCAGCTTCAGTGTATGACCGCAATCCCGTATGGCAAAGACAGACAATAAATTCTCTATCTTACCATTCAGGGACGATCACTGAATCGCGGACGTAGCCCCCATTTGAAAGGATTCGCCCTTATATTCTTTAACCCTCGATGTGATGGCCTCTCAGACGTCTGGGAGTGTAAACCTTCATGCTATGAGTTACATGCACAACACAAGCAGTAAAAATTCACACTGTTTATTGTTCGTTTAACAAAAGTATAAAAGACAATGCATATGGGTGTAACTGACATGTTGCTACACTCTCATTGGCTCGCCAGCAGCCACCAGGCAGAATTGAAAAGGCGGATGTCCATATATGGGTTTTCTACAAGTTTCTCAAAACATTTAACAAAGTCTGTAACACACGGAAGTAAAAATAACAGGTTTCATCTGGTATAGAACTGTCCTTGAGAAACAGACACATACAAGCCTGGTATTGTATGAGCAGATAAAGGTACCCGACACAGGGTAGCACGTATCTATGCAAACACATAACAGTTCATATAGCATGTTTTAACCCTTCATTAGGGAGGTAGAAATATTCACTTTTACACTGTAACTATTATAAGGAAATTGATCATATAAAAAGTAATATTTACAAAGCACAGAAGAGTTAACCCTTCATGCACCATGCTGTGCTCTCCAGGACATTGAGTGGTGCGGGCCATGCTGCGCTCTCCGGGACATTGAGTGGTGCATGGCATGCTGCGCTCTCTAGGACATTGAGTGGGGTGTGCCATGCTGCTCTCTCTGGGACATTGAGTGGGGTGTGATATGCTGCACTCTCTGGGACATTGAGTGGGGCGTGCCATGCTGCGCTCTCTGGGACATTGAGTGGGGCGTGCCATGCTGCGCTCTCCGAGACATTGAGTGGAGCGTGCCATGCTGGGCTCTCCAGGACATTCAGTGGGGTGTGCCATGCTGGGCTCTCCTGGACATTGAGTGGGGTGTGCCATGCTGTGCTCTCCAGGACATTGAGCGGGGTGTGCCATGCTGGGCTCTCCTGGACATTGAGTGGGGTGTGCCATGCGAGGTGCTCGCCGAGATATTGAGTGAGGTGTGCCATGCTGCGCTCTCCGAGACATTGAGTGGAGTGTGCCATGCTGCGCTCTCTGGGACATTGAGTGGGGCGTGCCATGCTGCGCTCTCTGAGACATTGAGTGGGGTGTGCCATGCTGCTCTCTCTGGGACATTGAGTGGGGTGTGCCATGCTGCACTCTCTGGGACATTGAGTGGGGCGTGCCATGCTGCGCTCTCTGGGACATTGAGTGGGGCGTGCCATGCTGCGCTCTCCGAGACATTAAGTGGGGCATGCCATGCTGTGCTCTCCAGGACATTGAGTGGGGTGTGCCATGCTGGGCTCTCTGGGACATTGAGTGGGGTATGCCATGTGAGGTGCTCTCCGAGACATTGAGTGAGGTGTGCCATGCTGCGCTCTCCGTGACATTGAGTGGGGTGTGCCATGCTGCGCTCTCTGGGACATTTTGACTGTGGTAGCACATTGTACCCTATGGGCTACAGATTGGGGAAAGTAGATCCGGCCGGGATCCCCGGGAACCCGGCCGGCGGAAAATGCCTCAGTGCATCGTGATCACAAGTGACGGCACATGTGCAGTACCTCCGGCAGCCCGCAGAGCACATCGTAGGGTTGGACTCCTAGCGGAACCTCTGTTCCTGCAGGTGCCGGGTGATACATTCACCCGATAGGATGGCGGGCGGTAAGATCCCATCCAGATCACATTCAATATGTGATCCTTGATAAATGGACCCATAATCTCTCCAGATGCACGGTTGTATTCAAGTGTTGGCAGCGTACTGTACACAACTTTTTCCACGTAATGCACAACCGCCAATGGGCCGAATTCAGACCTGATCGCTCGCTAGCTACTTTTTGCAGCGCTGCGATCAGATAGTCGCCGCCTATAGGGGAGTGTATTTTCGCTTTGCAAGTGTGCGATCGCATGTGCAGCCGAGCGGTACAAAAATAGTTTTGTGCAGTTTCTGAGTAGCTCAGAACTTACTCAGCCGCTGCGATCACTTCAGCATGTCCGGGCCCGGAATTGACGTCAGACACCCGCCCTGCAAACGCTTGGACACGCCTGCATTTTCCCAAACACTCCCAGAAAACGGTCAGTTGACACCCACAAACACCTTCTTCCTGTCAATCACCTTGCGATCGGATGTGCGAATGGATTCTTCGTAAAACCCATCGCCCAGCAACGATCCGCTTTGTACCCGTACGACGTGCCTGCGCATTGCGGTGCATACGCATGCGCAGTTCTGACCTGATCGTAGCGAAAAACCCTAGCGTGCGATCAGGTCTGAATGACCCCCAATATCATATTTAAGTTGCTATAGAAACCCAGAATTAACATGAACTGCTTTTTGCATGTGTAATGTTATAGCCTCTGTTTATAGTGTTGTTATTGCTATTTCAGTAACTGGGTCATGAGCTCAATTCCTGACCATGATCCTATCTGTGTGGAGTTTGTGTGATCTCCCCATGCTTGTGTAGGTTTCCTCTGAGTGCTCCATTCTCAGCATAAACATGCCGACAGGAAGACAAACGTCTGTCGTGTGCTGCGTATTTGTGCCGCCATATAAATAAGTGGTAACAATTGCATGATAAGCTCAGGAGCAGGGACTAATAGACTGTCATGTAGGCAGGTGGGTCTTATACGTCTGATTGCCTATAGTGATGTATAGACTCCAATGTCAGCCGCTATAGCTGGAAGCATTCATCATCCCCTACTGTCCACTTCTCTGATCCGCTGCTGCGTGGCGATCCTCCGGTTACTCAGAATGTCCTGCAATATCACGCTGCCGGGGCCAAGGACGCAGTCCATGGCTTCTGCCCGCCCCTGCTTTCTGGAACGTGTCGAGTCGTTGCCCCAAATGCCGGCACCATGCCTATAATGCGATGTCGCAGGAGCAGATCTCCGTATGGGCTGCGCGGCTCCTGCACATCTGCAGATCATTAAAGATTGGAGATTATTCTACATATCAGATTTACATAAATCTCTGAATCGGCCGCTTATCTCCCGGTGTTGTCGTCGGGAGCTAATGAGTCTGATCTATAGTTCCTTTGTTGATGTCTCTGTATTGCAACGTACAGTAACTTATAATGTGTTTCTCTGATAGACTATGGGGAAATACTGTATATGTATTGTTCGTGTTGTATGGCGTATTGTTCGTGTTGTATGGCGTATTGTTCGTGTTGTAAGTAGTGATGAGCGGGTTCGGTTTTACTCGGTTCTCAAAACGGCATCTTATTGGCTCACGGATGTCACGTGTTTTGGATAGCCAATAAGATGCCGTTTTGAGAACCGAGTAAAACCGAACCCGCTGATGTAAAGTGTATTGTTCGTGATGTATGACGTGTTGTATGGCGTATTGTTCGTGTTGTATGGCGTATTGTTCGTGTTGTATGGCGTATTGTTCGTGATGTATGGCGTATTGTATGGCGTATTGTTCGTGTTGTATGGCGTATTGTTCATGATGTATGACGTGTTGTATGGCGTGTTGTTCATGTTGTATGGCGTATTGTTCGTGTTGTATGGCGTATTGTTCGTGATGTATGACGTGTTGTATGGCGTGTTGTTCATGTTGTAAGGCAGTGCTGTAGAAATGAGCAGAAAAACCTTTCCTTACATAACTGTGTACATCATTTATTTTATCACTGGGGGATGGTCTGACCGTGTGTCACAGTGACTGTGGGATTAGTGTCAGGTTCGGTCTGGTTTGTGTCCCCGGAGGGGGCGCTAGTGGGTCAGTGGAGGTAGGATGGAAGAATGAAGTGAGGAGGCAGTACTGGGTTTCTGCGCATGTGCACAATGTAGATTTATTAATAACAGAAAAGTCCAGATAATAATGCAGCAGAAAGTAAACAAACGAATGCAATGGAAATGACAATGGTAACGGCAATGGTAATGGCAATGGAATAGTATGGTTTGAAACTGAAAGTCTATGGCAGAGTTTTTAATGCAGAAATGGAACCAGAGTAATTAAAACGTGGAGCCAGCAGAGGTGAAATGATGGTAGCAAACCTGGTAGAAATGCAGGAGACTGGATGGTAATGTTCACTGTGCTGTTGGAAGTGCACAATCAGCATGCAGGCTGAATCACAGGTGAGATGACGGAATGCACCTGGAGAGGGAGTCTCTACTGCTGTAGGCTGGAGCACACTGCAGATGTAGAAGGTGTGAAGCCAGAAAGGTATTGCTGGTGCTGGTACTTGTAGTTCCACGGAAGTAACAGGTACAGGAGAATATCCAGGAACACAGGGGATCTGGAGACTGGAACACAGGGAACCACTGGAGGCTGGAACACAGGGAACCACTGGAGGCTGGAACACAGGGAACCACTGGAGGCTGGAACACAGGGAACCACTGGAGGCTGGAACACAGGGAACCACTGGAGGCTGGAACACAGGGAACCACTGGAGACTTGACACACCGAATGTAGCAGGAGAGCTGGAGTGATTGCTGGAACTTGTAGTTCCACAGGAACACCGGAACTGCTGGAACCTGGAACGGCTGGGACCTGTTGTTCCACAGGTCAAACACACAAGGAAATCTCTGAAGACAGAGGATTGCAAACAGGAGCCACCTGTTCACGGGATGTGACGTGTTGTCCAAGGCAATGTGAGAGAGCCACAAACTGGAAGTTATACCTCCTGCCCAGCAGTGATTGGACACAAACTGCAGGCAGAGATACTAACTGGATTAGGTGTAGCACGGAGAGCTGTGGGCTGTATAAGACTGAACACTGGAACAGAACTGAACTGCTGGGACCTGTAGTTCCACAGCAGTGATGTGATGGAAAATGCAGATTCCTGACAGTACCCCCCCTTTTATGGGTGGGCACCGAACACCCACGCTGGAACTTGGAGGAACCTTGAAAAAGAACTTAGGAAAACACAAAAGCAGAGGTCCTCAAAAGTCTTCCCAACTTTCATCTTCAGAAGACAGATTTTCCTCGTCAGAACAAGTAGACCATTCAGGGTCATTTGAGACAGAATTTACTTCCTGGGAAAAGGCATAGCTAGGAAGGATAGAACCTCCCATAATGTAACTTGAGTCTTCATCAACAAACTCACTTTCAGAGTCAGAGTCCAGGTCTAATGTGGTCATGGGAGCCTTTTGTTTAGGAACAACAGAATCTGAGACAATCTGTGGACCAGTGAATTTGAAGCTATATGAGACACCAGGACTAGGGTTTACGGCAGCATAGCCAACACTTACGTCAACAGATGGTAGACTTTGAACTGGTTCTGGAGCTCTCCAATTCCTGTAATTCTTGAAATCTCTGATACGTTGATTCAACAGAACCTGTTCGTGTTTGGAAGGAGTTGAGTCGAAAAACCGAGAACTGGAAGACTGATCAGAAGACTGAGCAGATGTTATATCTGGGGAGTCAATACTTTCAGAAGTGTTGCTGTAGGATGGAGGCACGGAAGTATATGCAACTTTCAAATCTAAAGTCCGAGAACGTTGTCTTGACTTTGCAGCTTGGAAATTTTTAATAGCTTGGTCTAATGTATCCTGATCTTGCACAGACAGAGATGTTGGAGAGGATTTAGCAGTAGACAAACTGTTGACAAATTGGCCGGAATGCCCAGATGACTTTGACTGCATAAACTTTGGAGCAAACTCCTGTTTTACGGCTTCGCAGAAAGCAGGAAGATCACTCAGTAGCGGATCTTTACATTCAATGAGAGGATTCGCCCAGTCCAGTGCTCTACCTTTGAAGAACAGGAGGAAGTATCTGATTGCATTGGCTGGAGAAATAGTCACTGAAGGTTCAGACTCAGTAAAAGCGAGGTATTGGCTCGCCACTGCACGAAACTGAGCATAGTCACCATCAAAGTAGACTGGAGCTTTTGTATCTGGTGGACACTTGGAAGGCTGAATGTCAGTTGAAGTCTCGGAAGACAATGTAGGACACTTGAGAGTGGAGGACTGAAATAAGCATTCAGAAGCAGGAGTAGAATCAACTTGAAATGCTCGAGGGTGGAGAGAGGACGTCATCTCCTGGATTGACTGACGGGAATTCTCTGCTGAGGTTGACAGAACGCTAGAAGCTTCATCTTGGGGTGAGATGCGTAGAGCCTCCATCTGGGTTGAGGCAACTGCAATATCTGCAAGAACTGTAGACTCTGGACATAGCGACAGGAGTTGCTTACTTGAAACACTGGAGAGAACCACACCGGGTTCAGAGGAACTGGAATCGGCAGGAACCGACGACAACTTTGGACAAATGGATGGAACAGGGATTTGTCCAGGACTACTTGAATTGACTTGAACTGTAAGAGGCTGATCTGGACAGACGGATGGGACCGGATTGGGTCCAGATAAGCTTGAACTGGCTGGAACCGCAGGAGTCTTTGGACTGACGGATAGAACCGGATTTGATACAAAGAGACTGGAATCGGCTGGAACCGAAGGAGTCCTCGGACTGACGGATAGGACCGGATTTGATCCGAGGATGCTGGAATCGGCTGGAACCGAAGGAGGTAGCTCAGCATTGGAAACAGAGCTACTCGGGCTGGCTGGAACCAGAGGAGGCTGATCCGGACAGACGGATGGGACCGGATTGGGTCCGGAAGAGCTTGAAGCGACAGGAACCGGTGGAGTCCTCGGACTGACGGATAGGACCGGATTTGATCCGAGGATTCTCGAATCGGCTGGAACCGAAGGAGGTAGCCCATCATTGGAGCCACTCAGGCTGGCTGGAACCAGTGGAGACTTTGGACCGACGGCTGGAACCGGGCTAGGTCCATTGACACTTGACTCTGTATAGACAGAATCCGGATGTTCTGATGATCCCTTTTGGAGTGGTACTGAGCTGGTAGCACTCTCTGAAGTTGGCAAACAAAAGTTCATGTCTGTATCTGTGGCTTTAAGAATTCCTCCTGGGATCTTGGCCCTGGATTCCTCACTTGAGGATGAAACTCCAAAGACCCCTCCTGGGGTTAATAGATCAGACACACTTCTTTGAGTTGCATGCCCGGACGCCACTTCTGGAACCTGAACATCAGATACCCCACCTGGGGCTGTAGACACAGACGCCCCTTCTCGGGCTGTAGGCACGGACGCCCCTTCTCGGGCTGTAGGCACGGATGCCCCTTCTCGGGCTGTAGGCACGGATGCCCCTTCTCGGGCTGTAGGCACGGATGCCCCTTCTCGGGCTGTAGGCACAGATGCCCCTTCTCGGGCTGTAGGCACAGATGCCCCTTCTCGGGCTGTAGGCACAGATGCCCCTTCTCGGGCTGTAGGCACAGATGCCCCTTCTCGGGCTGTAGGCACAGAAACTACTTTAGTTATGGGTAACATAGATAGTCTCTGTTGATTTCTGAACTTGGGATTGGGTCTATTTGTCACAGGACCCCAATCGTATACTTTTTGGACACTCCTGTCCGGGGTAAAGGAACTTGAAACTGTAGAGGATACGTTGGAAGGTTTGCAGGTGAAAACACTGTGATGCTGGGACCTGTCACCAACTTTTGAGTTGCGGAAGGAACAGTCCTTAATAAGATGACTAGAACTCCCACAGTAAAAGCAGAGGTGAAGCTGCTTGCGATGCCGGCGTTCAGCTTCCGTTAGTTTGGAGTGCGGGTAGCTCTGGAATCTGCCCTCTCTCTGCATAGGAGAAGAGACTTTAGCTTGAAGAAAAGTTGACACGGAGGTCGCACTAGTCTCAATACTTTGAGCAGTACTCTTCACTGCGTTTAAAGCACCACCCAGGATTTCTGGCATCATTGGAATGATTTTTGTTAGAAGACTTTGAAGTTGTTCCAATAGATGATAAAGAGTGCTTATTGGTTCAGAGTTCACAGCAGACAACAAAGGAGTCTTGAAGCTTTCAAAGGAGGAAGTCGCTCTCTCAGGAGAGTTAGCTGTGAAGGGACTGCCATAGGACTGACTTGAGCAACAGCCATCCACAGGAACGGATTGTGCAGGGAAAGTTGAAATGACTGGAGCAGGCTTGACTTGAACAGGAACTGGAGAAACAACAGAACTTGGAAGGGATTGTTGCAAAGTATCCAAACGGATAGACATTCCCTGTAGGAACTGGAACATCTGCTGCTGCGCAGCCTCTTGACCATCCAAACGGGAGACCAGATTTTGTAAGGCCCCTGACCCCACATTCTGACCACAATCCGAGTCCATGGGCCTTGGACAAACTGTCAGGTTCGGTCTGGTTTGTGTCCCCGGAGGGGGCGCTAGTGGGTCAGTGGAGGTAGGATGGAAGAATGAAGTGAGGAGGCAGTACTGGGTTTCTGCGCATGTGCACAATGTAGATTTATTAATAACAGAAAAGTCCAGATAATAATGCAGCAGAAAGTAAACAAACGAATGCAATGGAAATGACAATGGTAACGGCAATGGTAATGGCAATGGAATAGTATGGTTTGAAACTGAAAGTCTATGGCAGAGTTTTTAATGCAGAAATGGAACCAGAGTAATTAAAACGTGGAGCCAGCAGAGGTGAAATGATGGTAGCAAACCTGGTAGAAATGCAGGAGACTGGATGGTAATGTTCACTGTGCTGTTGGAAGTGCACAATCAGCATGCAGGCTGAATCACAGGTGAGATGACGGAATGCACCTGGAGAGGGAGTCTCTACTGCTGTAGGCTGGAGCACACTGCAGATGTAGAAGGTGTGAAGCCAGAAAGGTATTGCTGGTGCTGGTACTTGTAGTTCCACGGAAGTAACAGGTACAGGAGAATATCCAGGAACACAGGGGATCTGGAGACTGGAACACAGGGAACCACTGGAGGCTGGAACACAGGGAACCACTGGAGGCTGGAACACAGGGAACCACTGGAGGCTGGAACACAGGGAAGCACTGGAGGCTGGAACACAGGGAACCACTGGAGGCTGGAACACAGGGAACCACTGGAGACTTGACACACCGAATGTAGCAGGAGAGCTGGAGTGATTGCTGGAACTTGTAGTTCCACAGGAACACCGGAACTGCTGGAACCTGGAACGGCTGGGACCTGTTGTTCCACAGGTCAAACACACAAGGAAATCTCTGAAGACAGAGGATTGCAAACAGGAGCCACCTGTTCACGGGATGTGACGTGTTGTCCAAGGCAATGTGAGAGAGCCACAAACTGGAAGTTATACCTCCTGCCCAGCAGTGATTGGACACAAACTGCAGGCAGAGATACTAACTGGATTAGGTGTAGCACGGAGAGCTGTGGGCTGTATAAGACTGAACACTGGAACAGAACTGAACTGCTGGGACCTGTAGTTCCACAGCAGTGATGTGATGGAAAATGCAGATTCCTGACAATTAGGAGACAACATGCCGCCTCTTGCTGTAGGGTTGGGAAGGCAGGAATCTTCTAAGTGTTTGTAGAGTTACACATTCCGGTAGTCTGGGAATGCAGAGTGTCACAGTAACTGGAACCTGCACTTCTTTACAACTACTTTGTCTTTGCTCTACTATGGCATCAACAAAACAGTAAGGATGGAAGCGCCTGAGCGCAAATGACAGAATGTAGGCCCTCATTCCGAGTTGTTCGCTCGCTGCTAATTTTAGCAGAATTGCTAATAGGCTAAAATCCGGCAGTTCTGCGCATGAGTATGCATCTCAGGGCGCATGCGCTAAGCAAATTTACACAAAACTATGCTATTTTACTCACAGGCGAACAAAGCTTTTCAATCGCTCTGCTGATTGACAGGAAGTGGGTGTTCCTGGGCGGAAACTGGCCGTTTTCAGGGAGTGTGCTAAAAAACGCAGGCGTGCCAGGTAAAAATGCAGGAGTGGCTGGAGAAACGGAGGAGTGGCTGGTCGGACGCTGGGCGTGTTTGTGACGTCAAACCAGGAACTAAACGGACTGAGGTGATCGCAATCTAGGAGTAGGTCTGGAGCTATTCAGAAACTGCAAGGAAATTGCATTCGTTAGCAATTCTGCTAATATTAGCAGAATTGCTAATCTTTCGTTAACAATTCTGCTATGCTAAGATACACTCCCAGAGGGCGGCAGCTTTGTGCTTGCATTTCTGCTAAAAGTAGCTAGTGAGCGAACAACTCGGAATAAGGGCCGTAATACAGAGGAGCACTGGTTTGGGCAATGATGGTATATCGCAAGACTGTATTAGTAAATGATACTGCTATACTGTCACAATGTATGCATTCTGAGGTGACCTGTAAGAGCTGATGTACATATTTCACCCCTGAGATAAAGTTCTTTGCAATCTAAGGTCCCATCTTAATTAGATGGTGTCATGACTTGCTGGCTGATGCTCCAGATACGTCAATCTGAGAATCCCCACCAGTGACTTATTGTCAGCTCATGGGTGGTTAATAAAAACCCGGAAACTGCAACCAGCAAAGGAACCCAAAACATCAACGTGTGGACACTAGAAAGTTCTCTGCAGCTATCCCCATCCAGAATTATTAATTGCACACTCACTTACACTTCAGTACGCTGCTTTGACCTCACAGGCTCGCAGATTCACCAAGAGACACGGAGAATACACTAGAATTAATTATCTTTTAATTCGAACAAAATAATCCAAGGTATGATGTCAAAAAATATAAGATTACAAATATGGACAAGAAATACAATACATAAAGCTCAGAAAACAAAAATAAATATTTCAAAAGCCTAACATTTACCCAAAGGAACTTACGCTATAGGGGGACTTCACAATGTAGAGTGGTTCACCTTCAGCTCATGTGGCTGAGTCCCCCATTAGAATCAACGCACAACATTAAGGGGCAAGTGCAATTATACTTTCACAGCTGCACTCCATCCTCCCACCTTTTTGTTTTTTAACTAGCTCAGTGCTGGACACTGGACATTTAAGGATCATACATTCCCAAGGCTGTCTTGCAATAGATAGGGGAGGGGGAGTTAGCCCAGATGGGCACGGCATTCCACTCCTCCCTAGAGGTGACACTCTCATAACCTTCCTGACCGGATCTGGCTGTTGGAGAATGAATTTGCACCATCTTCCAGTTTTATTAGGGTCTGGTTAAGAGATTATTATCTAATTTCCGGGCTCCTTCCCTCCTTCTAGGTCTGTGTAGGGTCACCTATAGGACACATGCTATTGATCCATCAAGGTGAACTAAATAGCAGAATCTGTTACTGCTTGCACTCACATTCTGGGGGCAACCCAGCACAAGGCAACGCCGCCTAGCATGCAGGGGTCCGCCCAGCGCTGCGAGTGCAATCTAATTGTGATCACATCACTGAACTGGAATGTAAGGATGCCCCCTGCATACACAGCATGGCCGCATATGCAGCCGCACCGCTGCCATCTTTTTCCTCGGTGACGTCACGCAGCTGCCCCGACAATGGTCCAGACACGCCTCCGGTGTCCGGACCACACCCCGCAAACACTGCATTGATGCCCCCGATGACCGCCGCGGTCAATCACAGCCCTGTGGTTTCCGGTAATCTGTGGCCCTTACTGAATAAGGCCCTTAGAGCAATAATCTATCTCATAGTGCATATGGCTTACTCACAGCTCTTCTGTATACAGTACCTACCCTAATAATAACGCCACCATGCACTTCAGGAAACTATCACACATCCAGACTCAGACAACATGCAGACCCATCCATGCCGAGAGCAGACCACACCTGTCAGACAACACACAACTCCAGGGAACAAGAAAAACAAGGCACACCATCACATTACTGAGTCTGTCACGTAATACTCATACAGCAAAAAGGTCACAGATTGGGTGATTGGGGAGCTAGTGAAAGGAGGCAGGACTGGTGCCGAGTTGGGGTTCAGGGGCTGAGTTGACGACGGTACAATAAGCAAAAACCCAAATCTCCTAGAGTAAAAATGGCATAAATTCCAGAACCCCCCCAGTTACCTTCCACAAGCTATCCTGCTAATTACCTCCCCAGCACACAATCACACAGGGCTAGCAGGCCTGGACGAATCTTGAGATACACTTAGATCTACAAGCTGCACAAAATGTGTCTTTTTATTTGGACACGTTGTGCCTGATGTGAACGCTGAGCGCAATGCCGATGTTTGTTTAGATGAGCGAGTATTTGCTACTGTGCATGTGTTATCTGGACTGTATTGTGTACGTGACCCCTGGAATAGATTGTATCGGCAAAGCAGCGGGCATCCTGGGCGGTGACTGAGAGCTGGCCTGAAGTGACCGCACAGAAAGTCTGATTTGTTGGCGAGCGATGGGAGTGGCATGTCTGTGAGCACGGCTGCGATCTTACATGCATAGCCACTTTCACAGAGGTCATGTTTATGCTGATACTTTGCATCATAGGCCGGTGCAAGTCACGATGCTGGACGCGATGGTGGACAGTGCTACTGCGTGCAGCGGTGCAGAAAGTGGGCGTCTCAGGGCTTGCACTCTCCGGTGCTCATGAGTGAAAAAGGGGAACGCTGGAGGAACTAGCATATTATCACAACTCGACTCCGGCAACATGCGCTAGTGCGCGCAAAGCAGCGGCCACTCTGCATCAGACCCTCTGTGTTTTTGGTGCAATATGTGTCCAGTGTTACTGTATATTTGGATCATTGAATAACTGTGTATGAGCCGGTGCGGTGCCGCCCCTCTGTCTTCTATATGAGTATTACGTGACAGACTCAGTAATGTGATGGTGTGCCTTGTTTTTCTTGTTCCCTGGAGTTGTGTGTTGTCTGACAGGTGTGGTCTGCTCTCGGCACGGATGGGTCTGCATGTTGTCTGAGTCTCACCCCTGCTCTTCTCCCTGTACACAAATGACTGTACCTCAGAGGCGCAATCAGTAAGGATCATCAAATTCGTCGATGACACCACCGTCATCGGCCTCATCAAGGATGGGGACGAATCAGCCTATAGACGGGAAGTAGACTGGCTGGCCCAGTGGTGCATCCACAACAACCTTGACCTCAACCCCCTCAAAACTGTCGAGATGATAGTGGACTTCAGGAAGAAGTCATCTAGTGCACCTCCGCTAACGATTGCTGACAGTGTGGTATAGCTAGTGGACTCCTTCAAGTTTCTAGGGACCACAATCTCCAGGGACCTTAAATGGGGGTCCAACACTGATGCCACTGTTGGGAAAGCGCAGCAGAGGTTGTTCTTCCTCAGGCAACTAAGAAAGTTCAACATCCCACAGAAGCTCCTGCTCCTCTTCTACTCCGCGATTGTGGAGTCGGTACTGTGCTCCTCGATACTCGTATGGTACAGCTCCGCCAGCGCGAGGGGACATATGCAGGCTCCAAAAGGTGGTCAGAACCGCAGAGAAGATCATCGGGGCCGACCTTCCCTCAGTCCAGGACCTGTACTTGTCCAGAGCTAAAAAGCGGGCAATGAAGATAGTAAAAGACCAGCTACACCCCGGCCACAGCATGTTTAACTTGCTTCCTTCAGGCAGGCGTTACAGGGCTGTCCCCGCCAGATCCACCAGAAGCCTCAAAAGTTTCTTTCCCCAAGCTGTCCGCCTGCTGAACTCCTGAACATTGACTGACTAGACGTACATGTAACTCACTTGTGTCCCTACGGTATACCTATCTGTGTAACTTTACTTGCCCCCCCCCCCCACACACACACACTTACACACACACCTGCTTACCTGTTACCTACTTGGCTGTTGTATAGCAAACCGAAGACAAATTCCTAGTATACGTAAGTATACCTGGCCAATAAAGCGGATTCTGATGTGTGATAGTTTCCTGAAGTGCACGGTGGCGTTATTATTAGGGTAGGTACTGTATACAGAAGAGCTGTGAGTAAGCCATATGCACTATGAGATAGATTATTGCTCTAAAGGCCGTATTCAGCAAGGGCCACAGATTACCGAAAACCACAGGGCTGTGATTGACCGCGGCGGTCATCGGGGGCATCAACGCAGTGTTTGCGGGGTGTGGTCCGGACATCGGAGGCGTGTCTGGACCATTGTTGGGGCAGCTGCGTGACGTCACACGCGGTCACCGAGGAAAAAGATGGCAGCGGTGCGGCTGCATATGCGGCCATGCTGTGTATGCAGGGGGCATCCTTACATTCCAGTTCAGTGATGTGATCACAATTAGATTGCACTCGCAGCGCTGGGCGGACCCCTGCATGCTAGGCGGCGTTGCCTTTGCTGGGTTGCCCCCAGAATGTGAGCGCAAGCAGTAGCAGATTCTGCTATTTAGTTCACCTTGATGGATCAATAGCATGTGTCCTATAGCTGACCCTACACAGACCAGGAAGGAGGGAAGGAGCCCGGAAATTAGATAATAATCTCTTAACCAGACCCTAATAAAACTGGAAGATGGTGCAAATTCATTCTCCAACAGCCAGATCCGGTCAGGAAGGTTATGAGAGTGTCACCTCTAGGGAGGAGTGGAATGCCGTGCCCATCTGGGCTAACTCCCCCTCCCCTATCTATTGCAAGACAGCCTTGGGAATGTATGATCCCTTAAATGTCCAGTGTCCAGCACTGAGCTAGTTAAAAAAACAAAAAGGTGGGAGGATGGAGTGCAGCTGTGAAAGTATAATTGCACTTGCCCCTTAATGTTGTGCGTTGATTCTAATGGGGGACTCAGCTACATGAGCTGAAGGTGAACCACCCTACATTGTGAAGTCCCCCTATAGCGTAAATTCTTTTGGGTAAATGTTAGGCTTCTGAAATATTATTTACTTTTGTTTTCTGAGTTTTATGTACTGTATTTCTTGTCCACATTTGTAATCTTATATTTTTTGACATCATACCTTGGATTATTTTGTTCGAATTAAAAGATAATTAATTCTAGTGTATTCTCTGTGTCCCTTGGTGAATCTGCAAGCCTGTGAGGTCAATGCAGGGGGGGGGGGGGGGGGAGCTGGGGACAATAGGAAAGAAGCAGGGGTAGGGAGGCAGCAGGGGTGGATGGAGCTGGGGACAGTAAGGAGGCAGCAGGGGCAGGGGGGGGGGCTGGTACTGTAGGGAGGCAGCAGGGGTGAGGAGAGCAGGTGACGGTAGGGAGGCAGCAGGGGTGGGGGGAAAATTGGTGATGGTAGGATGGCAGCAGGGGTGGGGGGGAGCTGGTGATGGTAGGGAGGCAGCAAGGGTGGTTGGGGAGCTGATGATGCTAAGGAGGCAGCAGGGGGTTCTGATGATGGTAGGGGGGCAGCAGGGGTGGGGGAGCTGGTGACTGTAGGGGGGCAGTAAGAGTGGGGGGCTGGTGACGGTAGGGAGGCAACAGGGGTGGGGTGATGGTAGGGAGACAGCAGGGGTGGGGGGGCTGGTGACTGTAGGGAGGCAGCAGGAGTGGGGGGAGCTGGTAACAGTAGGGAGGCAACAGGGGTGATTGGGGAGCTGGTGAAAGGAGGCAGAACTGGTGCCGAGTTGGGGATCAGGGGCTAAGTTGACGATGGTACAATAAGCAAAAACCCAAATCTCCTGGAGTAAAAAATAGGATTTTGATAACTTACCGGTAAATCCTTTTCTCCTAGTCCGTAGAGGATGCTGGGGACGACATCAAGACCATGAGGGTAAAGACGGGATCCGCAGGAGACATGGGCACTCTAAAGACTTTTCATTGGGTGTGAACTGGCTCCTCCCTCTATGCCCCTCCTCCAGACCTCAGTTGTAGGAACTGTGCCCAGGGAGACTGACATTTCGAGGAAAGGAATTACTTAAATAGTGGTGAGATATCTACCAACTCACACCCTCAACCATGCCGCACACACATGGCATTCAACATAACACACGCCAACAGGCATGAACTAATTGCAGCAACATGCTGAAACCAAGATAACACAACTTGTGTAACTGTAATAACTAAACTGCAGGTAAAGTACGAACTGGGATGGGCGCCCAGCATCCTCTACGGACTAGGAGAAAAGGATTTACCAGTAGGTTATCAAAATCCTATTTTCTCATACGTCCTAGGGGACGACATCAAGACCATGGGGTCTATACCAAAGCTCCAGTACGGGCGGGAGAGTGCGGATGACCTTGCAGCACCGATTGACCAAACTTTAGGT
Organism: Pseudophryne corroboree; assembly: GCF_028390025.1. Taxonomy (NCBI): domain Eukaryota; kingdom Metazoa; phylum Chordata; class Amphibia; order Anura; family Myobatrachidae; genus Pseudophryne; species Pseudophryne corroboree. Next base: position 1,172,179 of record NC_086451.1, read on the forward strand.
CCTCATCGGCCAAGGTGTCAAACTTGTAGAACTTAGCAAATGTGTTTGACCCTGACCAAGTAGCTGCTCGGCAAAGTTGTAATGCCGAGACCCCCCGGGCAGCCGCCCAGGATGAGCCCACCTTCCTAGTGGAGCGGGCCTTTACCGACGTCGTTAACGGCAATCCACCATAGCATGAGCTTGCTGAATCGTATTTCTAATCCAACATGCAATAGTCTGCTTGGAAGCAGGACAGCCAATCTTGTTGTGATCATACAGGACAAACAGAGCCTCTGTTTTCCGTATACGTGCTGTTCTAGCAACATAGATTTTCAAAGCTCTAACCACATCTAGAGACTTTGAATCAGTGAATGTGTCAGTAACTACTGGCACCACAATAGGTTGGTTTATGTGAAAAGCAGAAACCACCTTTGGAAGAAAATGTTGGCGAGTCCGCAACTCTGCCCTATCTTCATGGAAAATCAGTAAAGGGCTCTTGTGAGACAAGGCCCCCAATTCAGACACCCGCTGCGCGGATGCCAATGCCAAAAGCATCACCACTTTCCAAGTGAGAAACTTCAACTTTATCTTTTGTAGAGGCTCAAACCAATCCGATTGAAGGAACTGCAATACCACGTTAAGGTCCCATGGTGCCACTGGAGGCACGAATGGAGGCTGGATGTGCAGAACCCCTTTCACGAAGGTCTGGACCTCTGGAAGAGAGGCCAATTGTTTTTGGAAGAACACTGACAAGGCCGAAATTTGGACCTTGATCCCAATCGTAGGCCCGTCTCCACACCATCCTGCAAAAAATGGAGTAAACGTCCTAAGTGAAACTCTTCCGTAGGAGCTTTCTTGGATTCACACCAAAACACATATTTTCTCCAAATACGGTGGTAATGTTTTGACGTTACTCCCTTTCTGGCCTGAATAAGGATGGGGATGACCTCCTTAGGAATACCCTTCCTGGCTAGAATACGGCACTCAACAGCCATGCCGTCAAACGTAGCCGCGGTAAGTCTTGGTACACACACAGCCCCTGCTGCAGCAGGTCCTCCCGAGGAGGAAGAGGCAGAGGATCTCCTATGAGTAACTGCTGAAGATCTGGGTACCAAGCCCTTCTTGGCCAGTCTGGGGCAATGAAGATTGCTCGAACCTTTGTCTTTCTTATGATCCTGAGTACTTTTGGGATCAGCGGAAGTGAAGGGAAAACATATACTGACGGAAACACCCACTGGGTCACCAGTGCATCCACTGCTACTGCTTGACGGTCTCTCGACTTGGAACAGTATCTCTGAAGCTTCTTGTTGAGACGAGACGCCATCATGTCTATTTGAGGAACTCCCCAAAGACTTGTCACCTCTGCGAAGACTTCTTGGTGGAGGCCCCACTCTCCTGGATGGAGATCATGTCTGCTGAGGAAGTCTGATTCCCAGTTGTCTACTCCCGGAATGAATATTGCTGACAGAGCTTGTAGATGTTTTTCTGCCGAGCGGAGGATTTTTGTCGCCTCTGCCATTGCCGCTCTGCTTTTCGTTCCGCCCTGCCTGTTTATGTATGCGACTGCTGTCACATTGTCCGCCTGGATCTGCACGGGACGGTCTTGAAGAAGATGTACCGCTTGTTGAAGGCCTTGTAAATGGCTCTTAGCTCCAGCACGTTTATGTGAAGGCAGGCTTCCTGATGTGACCAACATCCCTGGAAGTTTTCTCCCTGAGAGACTGCTCCCCAGCCTCGGAGACTTGCATCCGTGGTTACTAGGACCTAGTACTGAATGCCGAACCTGCGTCCCTCTAGCAGGTGAGAGCTGTGCAACCACCACAGGAGCGAAATCCTGGTTTTTGACGACAGGATTATCTTTCTGTGCATGTGTAGGTGTGACCCCGACCACTTGTCCAACAGGTCCCACTGGAATACTCTGGCATGGAACCTGCCAAACTGTATGGCCTCGTAGGCCGCCACCATCTTCCCCAACAACCGAATGCACTGATGGATCGACACACTTGATGGTTTCAATATTTGTTTTACCATTTTCTGGATTTCCAGAGCCTTTTCCAGTGGAAGAAATACTCTGAACTTCTGTGTCCAGAATCATCCCGAGGAAAGACAACCTTGTCGTCGGTTCCAACTGTGACTTTGGGTAATTTATGATCCACCCGTGTTGTTGGAGTATTGACAGGGAGAGGGATATGTTTTGTAATAACTGCTCCATGGATCTCGCCTTTATCAGGAGGTCGTCCAGATAATGGATTATATTGACTCCTTTCTGACGAAGGAGCACCATCATCTCCTCCATCACCTTGGTGAATACCCTCGGCGCCGTGGAGAGACTGAAAGGTAACGTCTGGAATTGGTAATGGCAATCCTGAATCGCGAATCTCAGATAAGCCTGTTGAGGAGGATAAATGGGAACATGCAGGTAAGCATCCTTTATGTCCACCAACACCAAGTAGTCCCCCTCCTCCAGACTGGCAAGACTGGCAATCACCGCCCGAAGTGATTCCATCTTGATCTTGAACCTTTTCAGGAAGAAATTCAGATTTTTTATTAGGATCGGTCTGACCGAGCCGTCCGGCTTCGGAAAAACAAAAAGGCTTGAATAAAAACCCCGACCTTGTTGTGACAACGGTACCAGGACTATGACCTGGTCTTGACATAATTTTTTGGATTGCCGCTGTTACCGCTTCTCTCTCTGGCGGAGAAGCTGGCAAGGTCGATTTGAAAAATCGGCATTGGGGAACGTCTTGAAACTCCAGTTTGTATCCCTGGGAAACTATTTGCAACACCCAGGGGTCCAGGCCAGACAGAATCCAATCCTAGCTGAAGAGTTTGAGACGTGCTCCCACCCGAGTGGCCTCCCGCAAGGGAGTTCCAGCGTCATGCTAGGGATTTGGCAGAATTAGGGGTAGACTTTTGCTCTTGGGAACCTGGAGCCGGTGTGGGCTTCTTTCCCCTTCCCCTTCCTGCAAAGAAGGGGGAACCTCTTGTCTTTTTGTATTTATTGGGCCGAAAGGACTGCATTTGCGGGTGATATGTCTTTTTTGCCGGTGCAGGCGCAGAGGGCAAAAATGTTGACTTACCTGCGGTAGCCGCCGAGACTAACGCATCCAGGCCATCGCCAAATAAGGCCTCACCTTTATATGGGAGAGCCTCCATGTTTCTTTTGGAATCTGCATCCGCGTTCCACAGGCGAATCCGTAACGCCCGCCTAGCCGATACTGCCATGGTAGCGGCTTGTGAACTCAAGAGTCCAATATCTTTCATTGCTTCCAGCATGTAGGCGGCAGCGTCCTTGATATTCCCTAACTTAAGGAGTATCTCATCTTTATCAATCGTGTCAATTTCTGATGAGACACTTTCTGACCATTTTTCAATAGCGCGACTCACCCATGCGCAGGCAATAGTGGGCCTGAGCAGTGTACCATTGGTAACATAAATAGATTTCAATGTCGTTTCCATTTTGCGGTCTGCCGGCTCTATAAGAGAAGCCGTGCCAGGAGCAGGGAGAATTACCTTCTTTGTCAACCTGGAAAGTGCACTGTCTAACACAGGGGGTGACTCCCATTTTTTCCTGTCTTCAACCGGGAAAGGATAAGCTATGTGAATCCTTTTGGGAATACAATTTTTTTTATCAGGATTCACCCACATCCCTTCAAACAGAGCATTTAGTTCATTTGAAGGAGGGAACGTGACTTTGGATTTCTTTTCCTTACATAAATAAGCTTTCTCCTGAGGTACAGGAGTGCTTTCTGTAACCTCCAACACGTCCCTTATAGCCACAATCATATAGTGTATACTTTTTGCCAATTTATGACCTATCTCTCTGGATTCACTATTGTCGACACAAAAAATGGTGAGCTGCTCAATCAGATAGTGATGTCACTCAGGTGCTAAAAGGGAGGGGTAATTCTGTGTAGGAAAAAACAATGGTTCCCTAATGCACACCGAGTGAAAATTATTACTACATAATAGTCAGATAATACGGAGATCTTGGTTGCGTATATCTGCAAATATAGGGTTAAGCCCCCAGGCCGATCGACAAGGCCTCTCCATCACTGGGGGTCCCTAATACTAGGTATGGGTCCGGGGTGCAGGACCCCATAACGTCGGCACAGGTCGGCTACCCCAGGTCAGCACACAGGTGAGAGTTAATAAGGGTTAATAAGAAGCACAGAAGTGCTATGTAAGTGGTGTGATTAAAATAATACAAAAATATATACAAAGTGATAGGGAAAATCATAAGTGTTAATAAAGTGTTAGGGTGTGCCGACCTGAAGCAGCCCAGCCATACCGACACAGGGGCCACCACACCCCACACCCACCCCATAAATAATTACAAATATGTCTGGGTTGAATTCCCAGTGTAAGGCCACATGGTAATGGCTCCTACAGCATCTGAGAGCCAGCTTACCTGGAGATACCCCTAGCTTCTCCTATGGCAGTCTAGAGTCAGTAATCCCTCCTATTGCTGACCCATCCATGCCTCTCAATACAATACAAAAAATGGTGAGCTGCTCAATCAGATAGTGATGTCACTCAGGTGCTAAAAGGGAGGGGTAATTCTGTGTAGGAAAAAACAATGGTTCCCTAATGCACACCGAGTGAAAATGATTACTACATAGTAGTCAGATAATACGGAGATCTTGGTTGCGTATATCTGCAGATATAGGGTTAAGCCCCCAGGCCGATCAACAAGGCCTCTCCGTCACTGGGGGTCCCTAATACTAGGTATGGGTCCGGGGTGCAGGACCCCATAACGTCGGCACAGGTCGGCTACCCCAGGTCAGCACACAGGTGAGAGTTAATAAGGGTTAATAAGAAGCACAGAAGTGCTATGTAAGTGGTGTGATTAAAATAATTATTTTAATCACACCACTTACATAGCACTTCTGTGCTTCTTATTAACCCTTATTAACTCTCACCTGTGTGCTGACCTGGGGTAGCCGACCTGTGCCGACGTTATGGGGTCCTGCACCCCGGACCCATACCTAGTATTAGGGACCCCAGTGACGGAGAGGCCTTGTCGATCGGCCTGGGGGCTTAACCCTATATCTGCAGATATACGCAACCAAGATCTCCGTATTATCGGACTACTATGTAGTAATAATTTTCACTCGGTGTGCATTAGGGAACCATTGTTTTTTCACTATTGTCGACACAAGAATCAGAATCCGTGTCGGTATCAGTGTTTACAACATTTGCAAATGGTCTCTTATGTGACCCAGAGGGGCCGCCCGCATATGGAATAACAGCATCCTGAAAAATCACATCTTCCACAGATTTTCTCCAGCATGCAGCCTTAGATTCAGATATATCTAATCTACGGTTAATCAGATGCATACTGTCACGTATCTCTTTCACCCATGCAGGCTCTTGGTGTGCCGGTAGCGCCACCACATTACAACTCTGTGTCCCTAAAATGGCTTCCTCCGGTGAGGAACTCCCTACCTCAGACATGCCTCACACGTGTACACCACACTCACAGACACACTGGGACTTATTTTGGGGACAGACCCACAGAAAAATCTGTCAGAGGGACACAATATAGGAGCAGCCAGTTCACAAACCCCGCGCCAGTATTGCCTGTGAACACAGTATGTCTACAGCCCAAAAGCGCTTTTAAATAGTAATATACACTATCAAATGCACCACAATCGCTTTGTGCCCCCACTTTATAGCACCCTGTACTTGTCAGAAGTGGAGGAGAGGACCAGCGTGTTCTCTGCAGCCTGAGGAGAGAGAGAAAATGGCGGCGAGTAGTGTGCTGGCTGCCTGAGGAAGAAGCTCCGCCCTTTTTACCTCAGAAACTTTTCATAATATTTATACTGGCGGGGGTAGGGCTGTGACTGGGCATCTTATGCCCCCTTTTAGCCAGTTTGAGGTATTTTTCTTGCTGCCCAGGGCGCCCCCCCCCCGCGCCCTGCAGTGCCTGTGTGTGTGGGCAGCAATGGCGCGCTGAGCTCCCGCCAGCCGCGCCGCACCTCAGCCATCACTTACTTGAGTGAAGATCATTCTTCTCATACTCACCTGTATTCTGACTTCTGGCTCTGTGAGGGGGGTGACGGCGTGCTGTGGGAGTGAGCATCTAGACACTGCTAGCGTTCAGTTCCCTTCAGGAGCTAATGGTGTCCTGTCAGCCAGAAGCAGAGCCATGAAACTCTGAGGAAGTTGGTTCTGCTTCTGCCCCCTCAGTCCCACGAAGCAGGGAGTCGGATGCCAGCAGTTCTCCCTGAAAATAAAAAACCTAACATAAGTCTTTTCAGAGAAACTCAGTAGAGCTCCTCAGAGTGCATCCAGTCAGCCTGGGCACATTTCTAAAACTGAGGTCTGGAGGAGGGGCATAGAGGGAGGAGCCAGTTCACACCCAATGAAAAGTCTTTAGAGTGCCCATGTCTCCTGCGGATCCAGTCTATACCCCCATGGTCTTGATGTTGTCCCCAGCATCCTCTAAAACGTATGAGAAATGGCATAAATTCCAGAACCTCCCTGCTTCTTTGCTACCATCACCAGCTCCCCCTCACCCCTGCTGCCTCCCCGTCACCAGCCCCCCTACCCCTGCTGCCTCCCTACCGTCACCAGCTCCCCCCCACCCCTGCTGCCTCCCGTCACCAACTCTCCCCCCAACCCTGCTGCCTTTCTACCGTCACCCACTCCCCCCCCCACCCCCACTGCCTCCCTACCGTCACCAGCTTCCCCCCACACCTGCTTCATACTTGCCTACCCTCCCGGAATGGCCGGGAGGCTCCCGAAAAACGGGTGACCCTCCCGGCCCCCCGGAAGAGCAGGCAAGTCTCCCGATATCCGCGGGTCACCCCCTGCCCGCCGCCCACTTAACGAGTAAAGTGGGCGGTCCGGGCAGGCGATGACGCAATTCTTGTTGAATCGTGTCATCGTAACCACGCCCCCTGCTGTATAATGCCGGTAATCGCGGCATTACACAGCGGGGGGCATGGCTTAAATGACGCGATCCAGAAGCCACGCCCCGTTCCGCCTCTGGCCTGCCTCCGTTCCGCCTCTGGCCCGCCCCCGTCACGTCACCTCACTGCCCGCCCCCCCTGCTGAGCCGACGGGCTGCTCTCTCCCGGAGAGAGCAGCCCAGAAGTCGGCAACTATGACCTGCTTCCTCCCTACTGTCACCAGCTCCCCCCACCCCTGCTGCCTTCCTACTGTCACCAACTCTCCCCCACCCCTGCTGCCTCCCTACCATCACCAGCCCCCCCAACCCTGCTGCCTCCCTACCGTCACCAGCTCCCCACCCCTGCTGCCTCCCTACCATCACTAGCACCCCCCACTCCTGCTGCCTCCCTACCGTCACCAGCTCCCCCCACCACTGTTGCCTCCCTACCGTCACCAGCTCCCCTCACTCCTGCTGCCTCCCTACCATCACCAGCTCCCCCCACTCCTGCTGCCTCCCTATCACCAGCCCCCCAACCCTGCTGCCTCCCTACCGTCACTAGCTCCCCCCACCCCTGCTGCCTCCCTACCATCACCAGCCCCCCACCCCTGCTGCCTCTCTACCGTCACCAGCCCCCCCCACACTCCTGCTGCCTCCCCGCCATCACCAGCCCCCCCCTGCTGCCTCCCATCGTCACCAGCTCCTCTCCACCCCTGCTGTCTCCCTACCATCACCAACTCTCCCCACTCCTGCTGCCTCCCTACCGTCACCAGCTCCCCCCACTCCTGCTGCCTCCCTACCATCACCAGCTCCCCCCACTCCTGCTGCCTCCCTACCATCACCAACTCTCCCCACTCCTGCTGCCTCCCTACCATCACCAACTCTCCCCACTCCTGCTGCCTCCCTACCATCACCAGCTCCCCCCACTCCTGCTGCCTCCCTACCATCACCAACTCTCCCCACTCCTGCTGCCTCCCTACCATCACCAACTCTCCCCACTCCTGCTGCCTCCCTACCATCACCAACTCTCCCCACTCATGCTGCCTCCCTACCGTCACCAGCTCCCCCCACCCCTGCTGCCTCCCTACCATCATCAACTCTCCCCACTCCTGCTGCCTCCCTACCGTCACCAACTCTCCCCACCCCTGCTGCCTCCCTACCGTCACCAACTCTCCCCACTCCTGCTGCCTCCCTACCATCACCAGCTCCCGCCCACCCCTGCTTCATCCCTACCGTCTCCAGCCACCCATGCTGCCTCCCTATTGTCACCAACTCCCCCCCTACCCCTGCTTTCTCCCTATTGTCACCATCCCCCCACCCCTGCTGCCTCCCTACCATCACCAACTCTCCCCCACCCCTGCTGCCTCCCTACCGTCACCAGCCCCCCCCCACTCCTGCTGCCTCCCTACCATCACCCACTCTCCCCCCACCCCCACTGCCTCCCTACCGTCACCAGGTCCCCCCACCCCTGCTTCTTTCCTATTGTCCCCAGCCCCCCCACCCTTGCTGCCTCCCTACCGTCACCACCCCACCCCTACTGCTTCCCTACCATCACCAACTCTCCCCACTCTAACTGCCTCCCTACCGTCACCACCCCACCCCTGCTGCTTCCCTACCATCACCAACTCTCCCCACCCCCACTGCCTCCCTACCGTCTCCAGCCACCCTGCTGCCTCCCTACCGTCATCAGCTCCTCAACCACCCATGCTGCCTCCCTATCGTCACCTACTCCCCCCCCTACCCCTGCTGCTTCCTCCCTATTGTCACCAGCTCCCCCCACCCAGCTGCCTACCAGTTAGCTATTGTCACAGGCTGTGTTTGAAAAATGACAGGAGCTGAATGGTTGGTACGTTATCTCTCTCCTAGGCTTAGTATATAAGGGCAGATGTATTAAGCCCGGAGAAGTGATACAGTGGAAGGTTATAACGCACCAGTCAGCTGCTGTCATTTTTCAAACCCAGTCTGTAACTTGACAGTTAGAAGCTGATTGGCTGGTGCGGTATCACCTTCCACTTTATCTCTCTCCAAGGCTTAGTACATAGAGCCTTTATTTTCCTTACTGGGAAATCTTTCTTAGCGACCATTCTACAAGGCAGCTGCAAAACGCTCTGTCCCTCAGCTACAGTATAATGTGACCTCTTCTGTGCCGACACCAGGCCATCACCTTCCTGCACTCATCTCCATGGAACGCAGGGTCTGTCCCTCAGCTACAGTATAATGTGACCTCTTCTGTGCCGGCACCAGGCCATCACCTCTTCCTGCACTCGTCTCCATGGAACGCAGGGTCTGTCCCTCAGCTACAGTATAATGTGACCTCTTCTGTGCCGGCACCAGGCCATCACCACTTCCTGCACTCATCTCCATGGAACGCAGGGTATGTCCCTCAGCTACAGTATAATGTGACCTCTTCTGTGCCGACACCAGGCCATCACTTCTTCCTGCACTCATCTCCATGGAACGCAGGGTCTGTCCCTCAGCTACAGTATAATGTGACCTCTTCTGTGCCGGCACCAGGCCATCACCTCTTCCTGCACTCGTCTCCATGGAACGCAGGGTCTGTCCCTCAGCTACAGTATAATGTGACCTCTTCTGTGCCGGCACCAGGCCATCACCTCCTTTCTGCACTCATCTCCATGGGACGCAGGGTCTGTCCCTCAGCTACAGTATAATGTGACCTCTTCTGTGCCGACACCAGGCCATCACCTCTTCCTGCACTCATCTCCATGGAACGCAGGGTCTGTCCCTCAGCTACAGTATAATGTGACCTCTTCTGTGCCAGCACCAGGCCATCACCTCTTCCTGCACTCGTCTCCATGGAACGCAGGGTCTGTCCCTCAGCTACAGTATAATGTGACCTCTTCTGTGCCGACACCAGGCCATCACCTCTTCCTGCACTCGTCTCCATGGAACGCAGGGTCTGTCCATCAGCTACAGTATAATGTGACCTCTTCTGTGCCGGCACCAGGCCATCACCACTTCCTGCACTCATCTCCATGGAACGCAGGGTCTGTCCCTCAGCTACAGTATAATGTGACCTCTTCTGTGCCGGCACCAGGCCATCACCACTTCCTGCACTCATCTCCATGGAACGCAGGGTCTGTCCCTCAGCTACAGTATAATGTGACCTCTTCTGTGCCGGCACCAGGCCATCACCACTTCCTGCACTCAGCTCCATGGAACGCAGGGTCTGTCTCTCAGCTACAGTATAATGTGACCTCTTCTGTGCCGGCACCAGGCCATCACCTCCTTTCTGCACTCATCTCCATGGAACGCAGGGTCTGTCCCTCAGCTACAGTATAATGTGACCTCTTCTGTGCCGGCACCAGGCCATCACCTCTTCCTGCACTCATCTCCATGGAACGCAGGGTCTGTCCCGAAGCTACAGTATAATGTGACCTCTTCTGTGCCGACACCAGGCCATCACCTTCCTGCACTCATCTCCATGGAACGCAGGGTCTGTCCCTCAGCTACAGTATAATGTGACCTCTTCTGTGCCGGCACCAGGCCATCACCTCCTTTCTGCACTCATCTCCATGGGACGCAGGGTCTGTCCCTCAGCTACAGTATAATGTGACCTCTTCTGTGCCGGCACCAGGCCATCACCTCTTCCTGCACTCATCTCCATGGAACGCAGGGTCTGTCCCTCAGCTACAGTATAATGTGACCTCTTCTGTGCCGACACCAGGCCATCACCTTCCTGCACTCATCTCCATGGAACGCAGGGTCTGTCCCTCAGCTACAGTATAATGTGACCTCTTCTGTGCCGGCACCAGGCCATCACCTCCTTTCTGCACTCATCTCCATGGGACGCAGGGTCTGTCCCTCAGCTACAGTATAATGTGACCTCTTCTGTGCCGACACCAGGCCATCACTTCTTCCTGCACTCATCTCCATGGAACGCAGGGTCTGTCCCTCAGCTACAGTATAATGTGACCTCTTCTGTGCCGGCACCAGGCCATCACCTCTTCCTGCACTCGTCTCCATGGAACACAGGGTCTGTCCCTCAGCTACAGTATAATGTGACCTCTTCTGTGCCGGCACCAGGCCATCACCACTTTCTGCACTCATCTCCATGGAACGCAGGGTCTTTCCCTCAGCTACAGTATAATGTGACCTCTTCTGTGCCTGCACCAGGCCATCACCTCCTTCCTGCACTCGTCTCCATGGAACGCAGGGTCTGTCCCTCAGCTACAGTATAATGTGACCTCTTCTGTGCCGGCACCAGGCCATCACCTCCTTCCTGCACTCGTCTCCATGGAACGCAGGGTCTGTCCCTCAGCTACAGTATAATGTGACCTCTTCTGTGCCGGCACCAGGCCATCACCTCCTTCCTGCACTCGTCTCCATGGAACGCAGGGTCTGTCCCTCAGCTACAGTACAATGTGACCTCTTCTGAGCCGGCACCAGGCCATCACTTCTTCCTGCACTCATCTCCATGGAACGCAGGGTCTGTCCCTCAGCTACAGTATAATGTGACCTCTTCTGTGCCGGCACCAGGCCATCACCTCTTCCTGCACTCGTCTCCATGGAACGCAGGGTCTGTCCCTCAGCTACAGTATAATGTGACCTCTTCTGTGCTGGCACCAGGCCATCACCTCCTTCCTGCACTCATCTCCATGGAACGCAGGGTCTGTCCCTCAGCTACAGTATAATGTGACCTCTTCTGTGCCGGCACCAGGCCATCACCACTTCCTGCACTCATCTCCATGGAACGCAGGGTATGTCCCTCAGCTACAGTATAATGTGACCTCTTCTGTGCCGACACCAGGCCATCACTTCTTCCTGCACTCATCTCCATGGAACGCAGGGTCTGTCCCTCAGCTACAGTATAATGTGACCTCTTCTGTGCCGGCACCAGGCCATCACCTTCCTGCACTCATCTCCATGGAACGCAGGGTCTGTCCTGAAGCTACAGTATAATGTGACCTCTTCTGTGCCGACACCAGGCCATCACCTCTTCCTGCACTCATCTCCATGGAACGCAGGGTCTGTCCCTCAGCTACAGTATAATGTGACCTCTTCTGTGCCGACACCAGGTCATCACCTCCTTCCTGCACTCATCTCCATGGAACGCAGGGTCTGTCCCTCAGCTACAGTATAATGTGACCTCTTCTGTGCCGACACCAGGCCATCACTTCTTCCTGCACTCATCTCCATGGAACGCAGGGTCTGTCCCTCAGCTACAGTATAATGTGACCTCTTCTGTGCCGGCACCAGGCCATCACCTCTTCCTGCACTCGTCTCCATGGAACGCAGGGTCTGTCCCTCAGCTACAGTATAATGTGACCTCTTCTGTGCCGACACCAGGCCATCACCTCTTCCTGCACTCATCTCCATGGAACGCAGGGTCTGTCCATCAGCTACAGTATAATGTGACCTCTTCTGTGCCGGCACCAGGCCATCACCACTTCCTGCACTCATCTCCATGGAACGCAGGGTCTGTCCCTCAGCTACAGTATAATGTGACCTCTTCTGTGCCGGCACCAGGCCATCACCTCTTCCTGCACTCATCTCCATGGAACGCAGGGTCTGTCCATCAGCTACAGTATAATATGACCTCTTCTGTGCCGGCACCAGGCCATCACCTTCCTGCACTCATCTCCATGGAACGCAGGGTCTGTCCCGAAGCTACAGTATAATGTGACCTCTTCTGTGCCGACACCAGGCCATCACCTTCCTGCACTCATCTCCATGGGACGCAGGGTCTGTCCCTCAGCTACAGTATAATGTGACCTCTTCTGTGCCGACACCAGGCCATCACTTCTTCCTGCACTCATCTCCATGGAACGCAGGGTCTGTCCCTCAGCTACAGTATAATGTGACCTCTTCTGTGCCGGCACCAGGCCATCACCTCTTCCTGCACTCGTCTCCATGGAACGCAGGGTCTGTCCCTCAGCTACAGTATAATGTGACCTCTTCTGTGCCGGCACCAGGCCATCACCACTTCCTGCACTCAGCTCCATGGAACGCAGGGTCTGTCCCTCAGCTACAGTATAATGTGACCTCTTCTGTGCCGGCACCAGGCCATCACCTCCTTTCTGCACTCGTCTCCATGGAACGCAGGGTCTGTCCCTCAGCTACAGTATAATGTGACCTCTTCTGTGCCGCCACCAGGCCATCACCTCCTTCCTGCACTCGTCTCCATGAAACGCAGGGTCTGTCCCTCAGCTACAGTACAATGTGACCTCTTCTGAGCCGGCACCAGGCCATCACTTCTTCCTGCACTCATCTCCATGGAACGCAGGGTCTGTCCCTCAGCTACAGTATAATGTGACCTCTTCTGTGCCGGCACCAGGCCATCACCTCCTTCCTGCACTCGTCTCCATGGAACGCAGGGTCTGTCCCTCAGCTACAGTATAATGTGACCTCTTCTGTGTCAGCACCAGGCCATCACCTTCCTGCACTCATCTCCATGGAACGCAGGGTCTGTCCCTCAGCTACAGTATAATGTGACCTCTTCTGTGCCGGCACCAGGCCATCACCTCTTCCTGCACTCGTCTCCATGGAACGCAGGGTCTGTCCCTCAGCTACAGTATAATGTGACCTCTTCTGTGCTGGCACCAGGCCATCACCTCCTTCCTGCACTCATCTCCATGGAACGCAGGGTCTGTCCCTCAGCTACAGTATAATGTGACCTCTTCTGTGCCGGCACCAGGCCATCACCTCTTCCTGCACTCGTCTCCATGGAACGCAGGGTCTGTCCCTCAGCTACAGTATAATGTGACCTCTTCTGTGCCGGCACCAGGCCATCACTTTCCTGCACTCATCTCCATGGAACGCAGGGTCTGTCCTGAAGCTACAGTATAATGTGACCTCTTCTGTGCCGACACCAGGCCATCACCTCTTCCTGCACTCATCTCCATGGAACGCAGGGTCTGTCCCTCAGCTACAGTATAATGTGACCTCTTCTGTGCCGACACCAGGTCATCACCTCCTTCCTGCACTCATCTCCATGGAACGCAGGGTCTGTCCCTCAGCTACAGTATAATGTGACCTCTTCTGTGCCGACACCAGGCCATCACTTCTTCCTGCACTCATCTCCATGGAACGCAGGGTCTGTCCCTCAGCTACAGTATAATGTGACCTCTTCTGTGCCGGCACCAGGCCATCACCTCTTCCTGCACTCGTCTCCATGGAACGCAGGGTCTGTCCCTCAGCTACAGTATAATGTGACCTCTTCTGTGCCGACACCAGGCCATCACCTCTTCCTGCACTCATCTCCATGGAACGCAGGGTCTGTCCATCAGCTACAGTATAATGTGACCTCTTCTGTGCCGGCACCAGGCCATCACCACTTCCTGCACTCATCTCCATGGAACGCAGGGTCTGTCCCTCAGCTACAGTATAATATGACCTCTTCTGTGCCGGCACCAGGCCATCACCTTCCTGCACTCATCTCCATGGAACGCAGGGTCTGTCCCGAAGCTACAGTATAATGTGACCTCTTCTGTGCCGACACCAGGCCATCACCTTCCTGCACTCATCTCCATGGGACGCAGGGTCTGTCCCTCAGCTACAGTATAATGTGACCTCTTCTGTGCCGACACCAGGCCATCACTTCTTCCTGCACTCATCTCCATGGAACGCAGGGTCTGTCCCTCAGCTACAGTATAATGTGACCTCTTCTGTGCCGGCACCAGGCCATCACCTCTTCCTGCACTCGTCTCCATGGAACGCAGGGTCTGTCCCTCAGCTACAGTATAATGTGACCTCTTCTGTGCCGGCACCAGGCCATCACCTCCTTCCTGCACTCGTCTCCATGGAACGCAGGGTCTGTCCCTCAGCTACAGTACAATGTGACCTCTTCTGTGCCGGCACCAGGCCATCACCTTCCTGCACTCATCTCCATGGAACGCAGGGTCTGTCCCTCAGCTACAGTATAATGTGACCTCTTCTGTGCCGGCACCAGGCCATCACCACTTCCTGCACTCGTCTCCATGGAACGCAGGGTCTTTCCCTCAGCTACAGTATAATATGACCTCTTCTGTGCCTGCACCAGGCCATCACCTCCTTCCTGCACTCGTCTCCATGGAACGCAGGGTCTTTCCCTCAGCTACAGTATAATGTGACCTCTTCTGTGCCGGTACCAGGCCATCACCTCCTTCCTGCACTCGTCTCCATGGAACGCAGGGTCTGTCCCTCAGCTACAGTATAATGTGACCTCTTCTGTGCCGGCACCAGGCCATCACCTCCTTCCTGCACTCGTTTCCATGGAACGCAGGGTCTGTCCCTCAGCTACAGTATAATGTGACCTCTTCTGTGCCGGCACCAGGCCATCACCTCCTTCCTGCACTCGTCTCCATGGAACGCAGGGTCTGTCCCTCAGCTACAGTACAATGTGACCTCTTCTGAGCCGGCACCAGGCCATCACTTCTTCCTGCACTCATCTCCATGGAACGCAGGGTCTGTTCCTCAGCTACAGTATAATGTGACCTCTTCTGTGCCGGCACCAGGCCATCACCTCTTCCTGCACTCGTCTCCATGGAACGCAGGGTCTGTCCCTCAGCTACAGTATAATGTGACCTCTTCTGTGCCGGCACCAGGCCATCACCACTTCCTGCACTCATCTCCATGGAACGCAGGGTCTGTCCCTCAGCTACAGTATGATGTGACCTCTTCTGTGCCGGCACCAGGCCATCACCTTCCTGCACTCATCTCCATGGAACGCAGGGTCTGTCCCTCAGCTAAAGTATACTGTGACCTCTTCTGTGCCGACACCAGGCCATCACCTCCTTCCTGCACTCATCTCCATGGAACGCAGGGTCTCTCCCTCAGCTACAGTATAATGTGACCTCTTCTGTGCCGGCACCAGGCCATCACCTTCCTGCACTCATCTCCATGGAACGCAGGGTCTGTACCTCAGCTACAGTATAATGTGACCTCTTCTGTGCCGGCACCAGGCCATCACCACTTCCTGCACTCATCTCCATGGAACGCAGGGTCTGTCCCTCAGCTACAGTACAATGTGACCTCTTCTGTGCCGGCACCAGGCCATCACCTCCTTCCTGCACTCGTCTCCATGGAACGCAGGGTCTGTCCCTCAGCTACAGTATAATGTGACCTCTTCTGTGCGGCACCAGGCCATCACCAGTTCCTGCACTCGTCTCCATGGAACGCAGGGTCTTTCCCTCAGCTACAGTATAATGTGACCTCTTCTGTGCCGGCACCAGGCCATCACCTCCTTCCTGCACTCGTCTCCATGGAACGCAGGGTCTTTCCCTCAGCTACAGTATAATGTGACCTCTTCTGTGCCGGTACCAGGCCATCACCTCCTTCCTGCACTCGTCTCCATGGAACGCAGGGTCTGTCCCTCAGCTACAGTATAATGTGACCTCTTCTGTGCCGGCACCAGGCCATCACCTCCTTCCTGCACTCATCTCCATGGAACGTAGGGTCTGTCCCTCAGCTACAGTATAATGTGACCTTTTCTGTGCCGGCACCAGGCCATCACCTTCCTGCACTCATCTCCATGGAACGCAGGGTCTGTCCCTCAGCTACAGTATAATGTGACCTCTTCTGTGCCGGCACCAGGCCATCACCTTCTTGCACTCATCTCCATGGAACGCAGGGTCTGTCCCTCAGCTACAGTATAATGTGACCTCTTCTATGCCGGCACCAGGCCATCACCACTTCCTGCACTCATCTCCATGGAACGCAGGGTCTGTCCCTCAGCTACAGTATAATGTGACCTCTTCTGTGCGGCACCAGGCCATCACCAGTTCCTGCACTCGTCTCCATGGAACGCAGGGTCTTTCCCTCAGCTACAGTATAATGTGACCTCTTCTGTGCCTGCACCAGGCCATCACCTCCTTCCTGCACTCGTCTCTTTAGCACAGCTACAGTATAATGTGACCTCTTCTGTGCCGGTACCAGGCCATCACCTCCTTCCTGCACTCGTCTCCATGGAACACAGGGTCTGTCCCTCAGCTACAGTATAATGTGACCTCTTCTGTGCCGGCACCAGGCCATCACCTCCTTCCTGCACTCGTCTCCATGGAACACAGGGTCTGTCCCTCAGCTACAGTATAATGTGACCTCTTCTGTGCCGGCACCAGGCCATCACCACTTCCTGCACTCATCTCCATGGAACGCAGGGTCTGTCCCTCAGCTACAGTATAATGTGACCTCTTCTGTGCCGGCACCAGGCCATCACCACTTCCTGCACTCGTCTCCATGGAACGCAGGGTCTTTCCCTCAGCTACAGTATAATGTGACCTCTTCTGTGCCGGTACCAGGCCATCACCTCCTTCCTGCACTCGTCTCCATGGAACGCAGGGTCTGTCCCTCAGCTACAGTATAATGTGACCTCTTCTGTGCCGGCACCAGGCCATCACCTCCTTCCTGCACTCGTTTCCATGGAACGCAGGGTCTGTCCCTCAGCTACAGTATAATGTGACCTCTTCTGTGCCGGAACCAGGCCATCACCTCCTTCCTGCACTCGTCTCCATGGAACGCAGGGTCTGTCCCTCAGCTACAGTACAATGTGACCTCTTCTGAGCCGGCACCAGGCCATCACTTCTTCCTGCACTCATCTCCATGGAACGCAGGGTCTGTCCCTCAGCTACAGTATAATGTGACCTCTTCTGTGCCGGCACCAGGCCATCACCACTTCCTGCACTCATCTCCATGGAACGCAGGGTCTGTCCCTCAGCTACAGTATAATGTGACCTCTTCTGTGCCGGCACCAGGCCATCACCTTCCTGCACTCATCTCCATGGAACGCAGGGTCTGTCCCTCAGCTACAGTATACTGTGACCTCTTCTGTGCCGACACCAGGCCATCACCTCCTTCCTGCACTCATCTCCATGGAACGCAGGGTCTCTCCCTCAGCTACAGTATAATGTGACCTCTTCTGTGCCGGCACCAGGCCATCACCTTCCTGCACTCATCTCCATGGAACGCAGGGTCTGTACCTCAGCTACAGTATAATGTGACCTCTTCTGTGCCGGCACCAGGCCATCACCACTTCCTGCACTCATCTCCATGGAACGCAGGGTCTGTCCCTCAGCTACAGTACAATGTGACCTCTTCTGTGCCAGCACCAGGCCATCACCTCCTTCCTGCACTCGTCTCCATGGAACGCAGGGTCTGTCCCTCAGCTACAGTATAATGTGACCTCTTCTGTGCGGCACCAGGCCATCACCAGTTCCTGCACTCGTCTCCATGGAACGCAGGGTCTTTCCCTCAGCTACAGTATAATGTGACCTCTTCTGTGCCTGCACCAGGCCATCACCTCCTTCCTGCACTCGTCTCCATGGAACGCAGGGTCTGTCCCTCAGCTACAGTACAATGTGACCTCTTCTGTGCCGGTACCAGGCCATCACCTCCTTCCTGCACTCGTCTCCATGGAACGCAGGGTCTGTCCCTCAGCTACAGTATAATGTGACCTCTTCTGTGCCGGCACCAGGCCATCACCTCCTTCCTGCACTCGTCTCCATGGAACGCAGGGTCTTTCCCTCAGCTACAGTATAATGTGACCTCTTCTGTGCCGGTACCAGGCCATCACCTCCTTCCTGCACTCGTCTCCATGGAACGCAGGGTCTGTCCCTCAGCTACAGTATAATGTGACCTCTTCTGTGCCGGCACCAGGCCATCACCTCCTTCCTGCACTCATCTCCATGGAACGTAGGGTCTGTCCCTCAGCTACAGTATAATGTGACCTTTTCTGTGCCGGCACCAGGCCATCACCTTCCTGCACTCATCTCCATGGAACGCAGGGTCTGTCCCTCAGCTACAGTATAATGTGACCTCTTCTGTGCCGGCACCAGGCCATCACCTTCTTGCACTCATCTCCATGGAACGCAGGGTCTGTCCCTCAGCTACAGTATAATGTGACCTCTTCTGTGCCGGCACCAGGCCATCACCACTTCCTGCACTCATCTCCATGGAACGCAGGGTCTGTCCCTCAGCTACAGTATAATGTGACCTCTTCTGTGCGGCACCAGGCCATCACCAGTTCCTGCACTCGTCTCCATGGAACGCAGGGTCTTTCCCTCAGCTACAGTATAATGTGACCTCTTCTGTGCCTGCACCAGGCCATCACCTCCTTCCTGCACTCGTCTCCATGGAACGCAGGGTCTTTCCCTCAGCTACAGTATAATGTGACCTCTTCTGTGCCGGTACCAGGCCATCACCTCCTTCCTGCACTCGTCTCCATGGAACGCAGGGTCTGTCCCTCAGCTACAGTATAATATGACCTCTTCTGTGCCGGCACCAGGCCATCACCTCCTTCCTGCACTCGTCTCCATGGAACGCAGGGTCTGTCCCTCAGCTACAGTATAATGTGACCTCTTCTGTGCCGGCACCAGGCCATCACCTCCTTCCTGCACTCATCTCCATGGAACGTAGGGTCTGTCCCTCAGCTACAGTATAATGTGACCTTTTCTGTGCCGGCACCAGGCCATCACCTTCCTGCACTCATCTCCATGGAACGCAGGGTCTGTCCCTCAGCTACAGTATACTGTGACCTCTTCTGTGCCGACACCAGGCCATCACCTCCTACCTGCACTCATCTCCATGGAACGCAGGGTCTCTCCCTCAGCTACAGTATAATGTGACCTCTTCTGTGCCGGAACCAGGCCATCACCTTCCTGCACTCATCTCCATGGAACGCAGGGTCTGTCCCTCAGCTACAGTATAATGTGACCTCTTCTGTGCCTGCACCAGGCCATCACCTCCTTCCTGCACTCGTCTCCATGGAACGCAGGGTCTTTCCCTCAGCTACAGTATAATGTGACCTCTTCTGTGCCGGTACCAGGCCATCACCTCCTTCCTGCACTCGTCTCCATGGAACGCAGGATCTGTCCCTCAGCTACAGTATAATGTGACCTCTTCTGTGCCGGCACCAGGCCATCACCTCCTTCCTGCACTCGTCTCCATGGAACGCAGGGTCTGTCCCTCAGCTACAGTACAATGTGACCTCTTCTGTGCCGGCACCAGGCCATCACCTTCTTCCTGCACTCGTCTCCATAGAATGCAGGGTCTGTCCCTCAGCTACAGTACAATGTGACCTCTTCTGTGCCGGCACCAGGCCATCACCTTCCTGCACTCGTCTCCATGGAACGCAGGGTCTGTCCCTCAGCTACAGTATACTGTGACCTCTTCTGTGCCGACACCAGGCCATCACCTCCTTCCTGCACTCATCTCCATGGAACGCAGGGTCTCTCCCTCAGCTACAGTATAATGTGACCTCTTCTGTGCCGGCACCAGGCCATCACCTTCCTGCACTCATCTCCATGGAACGCAGGGTCTGTCCCTCAGCTACAGTATAATGTGACCTCTTCTGTGCCGGCACAGGCCATCACCACTTCCTGCACTCATCTCCATGGAACGCAGGGTCTGTCTCTCAGCTACAGTACAATGTGACCTCTTCTGTGCCGGCACCAGGCCATCACCTTCCTGCACTCATCTCCATGGAACGCAGGGTCTGTCCCTCAGCTACAGTATAATGTGACCTCTTCTGTGCCGGCACCAGGCCATCACCTCCTTGCTGCACTCGTCTCCATGGAACGCAGGGTCTGTCCCTCAGCTACAGTACAGTGACCTCTTCTGTGCCGGCACCAGGCCATCACCACTTCCTGCACTCATCTCCATGGAACGCAGGGTCTGTCCCTCAGCTACAGTATAATGTGACCTCTTCTGTGCCGGCACCAGGCCATCACCAGTTCCTGCACTCGTCTCCATGGAACGCAGGGTCTTTCCCTCAGCTACAGTATAATGTGACCTCTTCTGTGCCTGCACCAGGCCATCACCTCCTTCCTGCACTCGTCTCCATGGAACGCAGGGTCTGTCCCTCAGCTACAGTATAATGTGACCTCTTCTGTGCCGGCACCAGGCCATCACCACTTCCTGCACTCATCTCCATGGAACACAGGGTCTGTCCCTCAGCTACAGTATAATGTGACCTCTTCTGTGCCGGCACCAGGCCATCACCTTCTTCCTGCACTCATCTCCATGGGACGCAGGGTCTGTCCCTCAGCTACAGTATAATGTGACCTCTTCTGTGCCGGCACCAGGCCATGACCACTTCCTGCACTCGTATCCATGGAACGCAGGGTCTGTCCCTCAGCTACAGTATAATGTGACCTCTTCTGTGCCGGCACCAGGCCATCACCACTTCCTGCATTCATCTCCATGGAACGCAGGGTCTGTCCCTCAGCTACAGTATAATGTGACCTCTTCTGTGCCGGCACCAGGCCATCACCTTCTTGCACTCATCTCCATGGAACGCAGGGTCTGTCCCTCAGCTACAGTATAATGTGACCTCTTCTGTGCCGGCACCAGGCCATCACCACTTCCTGCATTCATCTCCATGGAACGCAGGGTCTGTCCCTCAGCTACAGTATAATGTGACCTCTTCTGTGCCGGCACCAGGCCATCACCACTTCCTGCACTCATCTCCATGGAACGCAAGGTTCTGTCCCTCAGCTACAGTATAATGTGACCTCTTCTGTGCCGACACCAGACCATCACCATGGAACGCAGGGTCTGTTCCTCAGCTACAGTACAATGTGACCTCTTCTGTGCCGGCACCAGGCCATCACTTCCTGCATTCATCTCCATGGAACGCAGGGTCTGTCCCTCAGCTACAGTATAATGTGACCTCTTCTGTGCCGGCACCAGGCCATCACCTTCTTGCACTCATCTCCATGGAACGCAGGGTCTGTCCCTCAGCTACAGTATAATGTGACCTCTTCTGTGCCGGCAACAGGCCATCATCTCCTTCCTGCACTCGTCTCCATGGAACGCAGGGTCTGTCCCTCAGCTACAGTACAATGTGACCTCTTCTGTGCCGGCACCAGGCCATCACCTTCCTGCACTCGTCTCCATGGAACGCAGGGTCTGTCCCTCAGCTACAGTATAATGTGACCTCTTCTGTGCCGGCACCAGGCCATCACCACTTCCTGCACTCATCTCCATGGAACGCAGGGTCTGTCCCTCAGCTACAGTATAATGTGACCTCTTCTGTGCCGGCACCAGGCCATCAGCTCCTTCCTGGGTCTGTCCCTCAGCTACAGTATAATGTGACCTCTTCTGTGCCGGCACCAGGCCATCACCACTTCCTGTACTCATCTCCATGGAACGCAGGGTCTGTCCCTCAGCTACAGTATAATGTGACCTCTTCTGTGCCGGCACCAGGCCATCACCTTCCTGCACTCACCTCCATGGAACGCAGGGTCTGTCCCTCAGCTACAGTATAATGTGACCTCTTCTGTGCTGGCACCAGGCCATCACCTCTTCCTGCACTCGTCTCCATGGAACGCAGAGTCTTTCCCTCAGCTACAGTATAATGTGACCTCTTCTGTGCCGGCACCAGGCCATCACCTTCTTCCTGCACTCGTCTCCATGGAACGCAGGGTCTGTCCCTCAGCTACAGTATAATGTGACCTCTTCTGTGCCGGCACCAGGCCATCACCTCCTTCCGGCACTCGTCTCCATGGAACGCAGGGTCTGTCCATCAGCTACAATAGAATGTGACCTCTTCTGTGCCGGCACCAGGCCATCACCTCCTTCCTGCACTCGTCTCCATGGAACGCAGGGTCTTTCCCTCAGCTACAGTATAATATGACCTCTTCTGTGCCGGCACCAGGCCATCACCTCCTTCCTGCACTCGTCTCCATGGAACGCAGGGTCTGTTCCTCAGCTACAGTATAATGTGACCTCTTCTGTGCCGGCACCAGGCCATCACCTCCTTCCTGCACTCCTCTCCATGGAACGCAGGGTCTGTCCCTCAGCTACAGTATAATGTGACCTCTTCTGTGCCGGCACCAGGCCATCACCACTTCCTGCACTCATCTCCATGGAACGCAGGGTCTGTCCCTCAGCTACAGTATAATGTGACCTCTTCTGTGCCGACAACAGGCCATCACCTCCTTCCTGCACTCATCTCCATGGAACGCAGGGTCTGTCCCTCAGCTACAGTATAATGTGACCTCTTCTGTGCCGGCACCAGGCCATCACCACTTCCTGCACTCATCTCCATGGAACGCAGGGTCTGTCCATCAGCTACAGTAAAATGTGACCTCTTCTGTGCCGCCACCAGGCCATCACCTCCTTCCTGCACTCGTCTCCATGGAACGCAGAGTCTGTCCCTCAGCTACAGTATAATGTGACCTCTTCTGTGGCGACACCAGGCCATCGCCACTTCCTGCACTCATCTCCATGGAACGCAGGGTCTGTCCATCAGCTACAGTATAATGTGACCTCTTCTGTGCGGGCACCAGGCCATCACCACTTCCTGCACTCATCTCCATGGAACGCAGGGTCTGTCCCTCAGCTACAGTATAATGTGACCTCTTCTGTGCCGGCACCAGGCCATCACCACTTCCTGCACTCATCTCCATGGAACGCAGTTCTGTCCTTGCTGCAATCTCCAAAAAATAGTTAAGATGACTCAGGACCCAGAGAGACATTTTCCTGTGGATCAGAGACATAGTGTCACGCTACAGATCTGTCCAAACACGCAGGAGAACTGCACTGAACAGCAGATATTTACCACAAAGCACTGGAGCAGGGAATATAATACCAGCATCAAGCCCTGTCCTTAGGGGCCATTCCCCGTTCTCCCGATGCCTGGGCTAGGGGGATCAGAAAAATCCAACATTCTGGAAATCCTCCATTTGCTGACTCCACCTAAAATGTATCCAGGGTCATCCAGTCGGGGATTTTTAACATGCAGTATTTTCCCGATTGCCCAACGGATCACCAGAGCGGCAGAAGGGGGTCCTTAGACATATGGCCCACATCACACGATACTTTGTAAAAGAAACAAATGTCTTATCTACACAGACCCGAGGGTAGACTGGTGAAAGGAAGTGGTGATTATGCACTTACACGACAAAACTAAGTGATACAATATGCCCGTGTTTATATTGTGTAGTTTTTACAATTTAGCTGTGAGCGGGAGATATAAAGCAATACTAGCGTTAGTCCGTGGTTGCGGTGTGGGATTGCCATTCAGTCTGAAAGCTCATGAACTATTACCAGCTATATAATGAGCCTGATTCAGAGAGAAAGCAAATGAAGGAGCCACGCTGCATCTCGGAGAACCACGTGCCACAGATATAAAAGGTGCAGACACTGGAGCCTACTGTATCTTCATTCCAAATGTCTGTGAAACAACACTGTTCATTGGGCCTAATTCTGAGTTGATCGCAGCAGCAAATTTGTTAGCAGATGGGCAAAACCATGGTGGTCATTCCGAGTTGATCGCTCGTTTTCCCCCCCCCCACAATGGAGCGATTAGTCGCTAATGCGCATGCGCAATGTCCGCAGTGTGACTGCGCCAAGTAAATTTGCTATTAAGTTAGGTATTTTACTCACGGCATTACAAGGTTTTTTCTTCGTTCTGGTGATCGTAGTGTGATTGACAGGAAGTGGGTGTTTCTGGGCGGAAACTGGCCGTTTTATGGGTGTGTGTGAAAAAACGCTGCCATTTCTGGGAAAAACGCGGGAGTGTCTGGGCGAACGCTGGGTGTGTTTGTGACGTCAAACCAGGAACGAAACTGACTGAACTGATCGCAGTGTAGGAGTAAGTCCCGAGCTACTCAGAAACTGCTAACAACTGTCTATTCGCAAATCTGCTAATCTTTCGTTCGCAAATCTACTATGCTAAGATTTACTCCCAGTAGGCGGCGGCTTAGCGTGTGCAAAGCTGCTAAAAGCAGCTTGCGAGCGAACAACTCGGAATGAGGGTCCATGTGCAGTGCAGGGTGGGGCAGATGTAACATGTGCAGAGAGAGTTAGATTTGGGTGGGGGGTGTTCAAACTGAAATCTAAATTGCAGTGTAAAAATAAAGCAGCCAGTATTTACCCTGCACAAAAATGAAATAACCCACCCAAATCTAACTCTCTCTGCACATGTTACATCTGCCTCCCCTGCAGTGCACATGGTTTTGCCCAATTGCTAACAAACTTGCTGCTGCGATCAACTCAGAATTACCCCCAATATGTGATAGCTACATCCTACAGAAGCCGCGATGTTCCTTGTATGCAAATTGCTCCTTTTCTCCTGTTTCTGCATCAGGTCGTAGGTATGTGACAACAGGGAAGCTGTGACCGGTCTCTCCAGGCCTGTGCTTTTATCTTTCCTCCATCGGAGCGTCACCATGCTAGGTGCTAAATATAGGCTGGGAGTCAGCGGCCATTATCCAGATAGTACAGGTGAAGGGACTGTTTATAAACACACCTACGTGGCTGAGCTATATATAGGCACAACAGGAGTTCAGCCAAGCTGCTCAGACTTGGTATAATGTTAATGTATGAGGCACTACTTACAGCTGCAATACTGTGGTACCTCGCCAAGGGCCCGAGTGACCCGTATGTTATCACTGCACAGCCTGCCGTACTGTATTGCTGATACTGCATGCCTCACAAGAGAGACACTGTAACCCCCACTTCAATGGCCAGCAAGAGGGGACCTCTATGTGCACTGGATCTCAAACCCAGTCCTCAGGACCCCACACAGTTCATGAGTGGGGTCCTGATGTGGCAGCAGCAGGAACTGGGGCGGACCTGAGCAGCTGCAGAAGGGTGAGGCAAATCTTCACCCAAGAGGTGGGCCTGGGTGGCATCTGGGCAGGTCTGGAAAAGCATTGCAGGGTGGTACCACAGACCCGCCCCCTTACCAGGCGGGCAAAGGGGTGCGGACAAGGACACTTGGTAGGTGAGCAGCTATAGAGTGGGAGGTGGTTCCCCCAGTGAAGGTGGTCAGTAAGGTCCTAGCTCTCTCCTGCCCTCCAGCTGCAATTGTTACCCCTTTTCCACTACTGAGCACGAGTCGCAGCTGGGATCCTGACACGGGTGCTACCCGGCTGTGGCCCGTGCTCAGCCCCCTTTCCCACTGCGCTCACCAACCCGGCATATTGGCGGGTTGGTGACGCGGCAGGGGCGGCGCTGGGAGATCACATGATCTCCCAGTGCCGCCCTTCCATACAATGTAAACGGGAGCCGTGTCGCATCGACACGGCTTCCGTTTACACTACAACCCTACCCGGATCATTCCCGTGTCCTACCCAGGTATGATTCACGGGTCACTTGATCCGGGTTTTTGCGGGGGGACCCTTTTCCACTAGCAAAAAGCACGGGTAAATGCGCGCCCTCGTGCATTTACCCGTGTTTTTTGAGCTAGTGGAGAAGGGGTATAAAAGTGTACAGGGTGGTTGTAACTGCAGGAAACAGCTCAGCCCTCCGATACCAGTGCTCCCGTATACTCAGCAGCAACAGTAAAAGTGCATGGACCCTACACACTGGCAGATGTGTGCCGCCGCTATGAACAATCTGAATGAGAAACTGTTCATATCGCTCAGTGTGTAGGCGGCCCCGCGCTCGTTCAGCATTGTTGCCAGGTCGTCTATACCTGCAAGCCAATGTAGACAATATCGTCCATATTAGCATGCAGGGCTATGGGGCCGGGTGACGTCCGGGAGTGAAGAAACTTCACTCCCCCCATCACCCCCCCCTCCTCCTGGGTTGTCTATATCGGCCGTCGGCTTTACTAACAAGTGACCTGTTACCCCACATAAGGATCCTGCCATTCTATAGGCTCCTCCGGAAAGCTTCAGCCCGCCAATTACTAACATTTCTCTTTATATGTGTTGCATTCGTCAGTCTAGAAGAACCGGAGATAAAAAGAATGTATCCAGAGAGATCCGCCTTCTCTTATCCTCATATCAGAGGTGTCATTCTGCAAATCCTATATCTACATAGCTGGAACCTGATTACAGGATTCACCGGAAAGCAGACCGCAGCAATATTCACCCTAATCTCCCGGGAACTCAGCACCAAAGCTGCAGTACAGGTTATGGCAGAGGTTCCCAAACTGTGTGCCGTGTCTCCCTGGGGTGCCTCGGGATACTTGCGGGGGTGCCCTGGGTTGGTGGTCCAGGACCATTTCAAATTATTCATGGTCAATGTAATAGGCAAAACCAGTGCTGGTGGCTGCCAGTCATATAATATGTGGCCAAACAGAAGCAATCCTGTCCTCACCACACAACTGACCCTAAGGATGACATATAAACGCCATCTACTTCATGTAATATTTCTTTCTACATTTCTCAATAAGAAATTTTTGGCCCAGGGGTGCCGTGATTCAAAAAAGTTTAGAAACCACTGGGTTATGGTATTGGCCGTGCCCCATAAGGTATGGAGGTAAATCTCTCCAGTATCTGGGGAACCTAGTAACTATCATAACTACCAGATAAAGGAGACAATATTGCTACAACGTATCAGCTGAACAGACTGCAGGGGGTTACGTGTATTACACCGGACATCGCAGCATCAGGGATTCCAGAGGAAAATAGGGACAATGATTTAATTTACGTATTACCCACCAAGGAATAACTCCCTCACCCACGTGCACCACCTCAACCATCTCAGTGGAACTGTCCTTTCTACTGACTCAGAGAACATTAGAAATCTGACGACGCAAGATTCAGCAAGTGTTAGGATTTGTCTAAATTGGCTTTTGATTAAGATTGTGTCCAGTTAAATCTGCAGAATTCTGCTGCATCATTTTGCTCCTACTTTGATAGTAACTACAGTAATATTGCGGTGTTGTACTGTTTGCACGTCTCTTGCTGATCCAGGTAATCCTCTGTTGTTCCCGTCACACCACCACAACCGAGCACGGAGCTCCAGTGACACAAAATCTCTTTATTGTTTTACTTGTGTCACTTATTGTAATTGTAACAACTGACAACGTTATGGGATTGTATACGCTGTCGCCCATTGGTTTAATGTAAGTTGCTAGAAGAGATTAATAAACGAGTTCTCAGCTGAGAGATTCTCATACATCTGTGTCCGCTCATCCTCCCCTCTGTGACGAGGATTCAGAGACCTGCACCCATGAGATTAGGACCAGCAGGTAAGAGAGAACATCGTCACCTGAGTTTACCTGCATACTCACCATTCTACCCATCCTCAGTACTCACCTGGTTGTCACAATAGGAAAGGTATGGCGCAGGACTGTCACACGCAGCGGTTTTTGCCGTGCCGGTATTCTAATGAATAATGGAAGATGTAGGGAGCTTTCACGCGGCCCCAGCTGCAGAGTTGCGGCCGGAAATATCCACTGAAAAGTCTGGCTGCCGCGCCGGGGCCGCGCCGTCCTTGTAGGCTCTTGTAGGCTGAGAGACGAGTGTGTGAACGGGATCTTTCACACACACAATGGGCTTTTTTCAAACCACTCCTGCCGGGATACAGTCGTTAGGGCGACACGGAAAAACGTAAATATGTGATTTTCAAATTATTTTTCTTCATTTTTTTACCTTTTTCATACTTTACGATCCACATGGACTACAATTGGGAACGGTAACCTGTGCCAAGTGCAGCGGTAGCGGAGCGAGACACCTTGCCCGCAGCGAGGGGACTCTGTGCACTAATTCGGAGTTCCGTCACTTTACGATGAAAATGACACACACACAAAAAAAAAGTTACTCATGTCGGTCTTTTTCCATGGTGACCTAATGACTGTGTCGACCTAGTCACTGTTGACCAATAGTGGTCGACCCTTTGACCCATACCCCTGCTCCCATACGCACGGCATTAAACAGCCGCTGTGTGTGAAAGACGCGGCCGGATGGCATAAAGCCAGACCCTGGAAGCCACCATATGTCGCCTTCTCCTGTTCCTCAAACCCTGAGTCCTCCAAGGAAATCTGCAGGACGCTGGAGCTCGCGGCGCAGGGTCACACACACCTCCGTGCCCAGCCGCCCACATGGGATCTGAACTATAAATTGGGCAGACATAAAATATAAAGCCGTATGCAGGTCAGGTGTACAGGACATTGCCCGTCAGCTCTGGAAATGAGAGGCCGGCTCTCGCCTTCTGTCCCGCACACCACACTGATCACCCCTCCGCCAGGAGAATGGGGCGGCCATAGAAACCCGGTGCCATTCCCGTCCAGCCAACACAGGCCCCTGCAAACCAGCCTGGCCCCCAGTAGAGATGAGCGGTCGCAGAGGGGAGAACGTTATAATAAGTGGCAGCTCGATGGTGAGCAGTGTCCCCCAGATTGGAAGACGGAACAGGATATCGCAACCACTGGAATCAATACTGTGGCTGATACAGTATGTGAGACTTTGGGCTATAATGCTTGGTATTAGATGAGGGGTCACTCTACGCTACTTGGGCTATAATGCTTGGTATTAGATGAGGGGTCACTCTACGCTACTTGACCACACAGGCCAAAAAGTCAGGGAAGATGAAAATCCCTCTCACAGTACAAATACCCAAATGTTCTCTGCAAAGGAAGATAGAAACATGACTTCAGCCATTACTTACTAAACACCCAATAGGGGCTCACACGGCGGTGACAGACAGCAGATATTACCCTATATATGGTATACATGAGCTCAATGCAGAACAACCTGGGAGATCAAATTAAACCTGTTCCATGATATGTTCTCCTCCACTCCTCAAGGTGTTGCGGTGCTCTGTCAATCGCCTCTGCGTCGTCGTTCCGGTAGATGATCAATAATTAATATTTTATACTAAATAAATGATGGCCTTTTACTTTGTAGCGTTTAGTGACCGATTGGGTGGACAAATTGTTGCGAAAAGCAGATCTTAAGGAAGAGCTATGAGGCACCATGCGCCTCTTCAACTGTTTACCCAACATCTCACAGTCCGGATGGACAGCTAATGACACTGATGTCACGTGTAGTAGAGAATGTTACCCCGTGTCTGATGGGAACACGCGTGCCACTATGAGGGTGGCTGAGTAACAACACGTGACACTACGGTTAGTGGTAACCGCCAGATGGTGTAACACACCCAGCACTCAATAAATACACGCGAAGCCAGTGCGGACGAGTGTTTTATAGAGATGAGCGGGTTCGGTTTCTCTGAATCCGAACCCGCCCGAACTTCAGGTTTTTTACACGGGGCCGAGCGACTCGGATCTTCCCGCCTTGCTCGGTTAACCCGAGCGCGCCCGAACGTCATCATCACGCTGTCGGATTCTCGCGAGACTCGGATTCTATATAAGGAGCCGCGCGTCGCGGCCATTTTCACACGTGCATTGAGATTGATAGGGAGAGGACGTGGCTGGCGTCCTCTCCGTTTAGAAATTAAAATAGATAGGAGAGTGAGAGTGAGACACTTCATTTACTTACTGGAGCTTAGGAGGAGTTATACTAGTGACTGATGACCAGTGACCTGACCACCAGTGCAGTTTTATAATTTATTATTTAATAATCCGTTCTGTTCTTGTTCTCTGCCTGAAAAAAACGATACACAGTGACTCAGTCACACTCACATACCATATCTGTGCTCAGCCCAGTGTGCTGCATCATCTATGTATAATATCTGACTGTGCTCACACAGCTTAATTGTGGGGGAGACTGGGGAGCAGTTATAGGTTATAGCAGGAGCCAGGAGTACATATTAAACAGTGCACACTTTTGCTGCCAGAGTGCCACTGCCAGTGTGACTGACCACTGACCACTGTGACCAGTGACCTGACCACACTGACCACCAGTATAGTATATTGTGATTGAATGTCTGCCTGAAAAAGTACACTCGTCGTGTGACTTGTGTGGTGTTTTTTTATTCTATAAAAATTAAAAAACTCATTCTGCTGACAGACAGTGTCCAGCAGGTCCGTCATTATATAATATATACCTGTCCGGCTGCAGTAGTGATATATATATATTTTTTATATCATTATTTATCATCCAGTCTATACTAGCAGCAGACACAGTACGGTAGTTCACGGCTGTAGCTACCTCTGTGTCGGCACTCGGCAGTCCATCCATAATTGTATACCACCTACCCGTGGTTTTTTTTTTCTTTCTTCTTTATACATACTACATCTCATTATCAACCAGTCTATATTAGCAGCAGACACAGTACGGTAGTTCAGGGCTGTAGCTACCTCTGTGTCGGCACTCCATCCATAATTGTATACCACCTACCCGTGGTTTTTTTTTCTTTCTTCTTTATACATACATACTACATCTCATTATCATCCAGTCTATATTAGCAGCAGACACAGTACAGTACGGTAGTCCACGGCTGTAGCTACCTCTGTGTCGGCACTTGGCAGTCCATCCATAATTGTATACCACCTACCCGTGGTTTTTTTTTCCTTTCTTCTTTATACATACTACATCTCATTATCATCCAGTCTATATTAGCAGCAGACACAGTACAGTACGGTAGTCCACGGCTGTAGCTACCTCTGTGTCGGCACTCGGCAGTCCATCCATAATTGTATACCACCTACCCGTGGTTTTTTTTTTTCTTTCTTCTTTATACATACTACATCTCATTATCATCCAGTCTATATTAGCAGCAGACACAGTACGGTAGTTCAGGGCTGTAGCTACCTCTGTGTCGGCACTCCATCCATAATTGTATACCACCTACCCGTGTTTTTTTTTTTCTTTCTTCTTTATACATACTACATCTCATTATCAACCAGTCTATATTAGCAGCAGACACAGTACAGTACGGTAGTCCACGGCTGTAGCTACCTCTGTGTCGGCACTCGGCAGTCCATCCATAATTGTATACCACCTACCCGTGGTTTTTTTTTTCTTTCTTCTTTATACATACTACATCTCATTATCATCCAGTCTATATTAGCAGCAGACACAGTACAGTACGGTAGTCCACGGCTGTAGCTACCTCTGTGTCGGCACTCGGCAGTCCATCCATAATTGTATACCACCTACCCGTGGTTTTTTTTTCCTTTCTTCTTTATACATACTACATCTCATTATCAACCAGTCTATATTAGCAGCAGACACAGTACAGTACGGTAGTCCACGGCTGTAGCTACCTCTGTGTCGGGACTCGGCAGTCCATCCATAATTGTATACCACCTACCCGTGGTTTTTTTTTTTTCTTTCTTCTTTATACATACTACATCTCATTATCATCCAGTCTATATTAGCAGCAGACACAGTACAGTACGGTAGTCCACGGCTGTAGCTACCTCTGTGTCGGCACTCGGCAGTCCATCCATAATTGTATACCACCTACCCGTGTTTTTTTTTTCCTCTTTCTTCTTTATACATACTACATCTCATTATCAACCAGTCTATATTAGCAGCAGACACAGTACGGTAGTTCACGGCTGTAGCTACCTCTGTGTCGGCACTCCATCCATAATTGTATACCACCTACCCGTGGTTTTTTTTTTCTTTCTTCTTTATACATACTACATCTCATTATCATCCAGTCTATATTAGCAGCAGACACAGTACAGTATGGTAGTCCACGGCTGTAGCTACCTCTGTGTCGGCACTCGGCAGTCCATCCATAAGTATACTAGTATCCATCCATCTCCATTGTTTACCTGAGGTGCCTTTTAGTTGTGCCTATTAAAATATGGAGAACAAAAATGTTGAGGTTCCAAAATTAGGGAAAGATCAAGATCCACTTCCACCTCGTGCTGAAACTGCTGCCACTAGTCATGGCCGAGACGATGAAATGCCAGCAACGTCGTCTGCCAAGGCCGATGCCCAATGTCATAGTACAGAGCATGTCAAATCCAAAACACCAAATATCAGTAAAAAAAGGACTCCAAAACCTAAAATAAAATTGTCGGAGGAGAAGCGTAAACTTGCCAATATGCCATTTACCACACGGAGTGGCAAGGAACGGCTGAGGCCCTGGCCTATGTTCATGGCTAGTGGTTCAGCTTCACATGAGGATGGAAGCACTCAGCCTCTCGCTAGAAAACTGAAAAGACTCAAGCTGGCAAAAGCACAGCAAAGAACTGTGCGTTCTTCGAAATCCCAAATCCACAAGGAGAGTCCAATTGTGTCGGTTGCGATGCCTGACCTTCCCAACACTGGACGTGAAGAGCATGCGCCTTCCACCATTTGCACGCCCCCTGCAAGTGCTGGAAGGAGCACCCGCAGTCCAGTTCCTGATAGTCAGATTGAAGATGTCAGTGTTGAAGTACACCAGGATGAGGAGGATATGGGTGTTGCTGGCGCTGGGGAGGAAATTGACCAGGAGGATTCTGATGGTGAGGTGGTTTGTTTAAGTCAGGCACCCGGGGAGACACCTGTTGTCCGTGGGAGGAATATGGCCGTTGACATGCCTGGTGAAAATACCAAAAAAAAATCAGCTCTTCAGTGTGGAGGTATTTCAACAGAAAAGCGGACAACAGGTGTCAAGCCGTGTGTTGCCTTTGTCAAGCTGTAATAAGTAGGGGTAAGGACGTTAACCACCTCGGAACATCCTCCCTTATACGTCACCTGCAGCGCATTCATAATAAGTCAGTGACAAGTTCAAAAACTTTGGGCGACAGCGGAAGCAGTCCACTGACCAGTAAATCCCTTCCTCTTGTAACCAAGCTCACGCAAACCACCCCACCAACTCCCTCAGTGTCAATTTCCTCCTTCCCCAGGAATGCCAATAGTCCTGCAGGCCATGTCACTGGCAATTCTGACGAGTCCTCTCCTGCCTGGGATTCCTCCGATGCATCCTTGCGTGTAACGCCTACTGCTGTTGGCGCTGCTGTTGTTGCTGCTGGGAGTCGATGGTCATCCCAGAGGGGAAGTCGTAAGCCCACTTGTACTACTTCCAGTAAACAATTGACTGTCCAACAGTCCTTTGCGAGGAAGATGAAATATCACAGCAGTCATCCTGCTGCAAAGCGGATAACTGAGGCCTTGACAACTATGTTGGTGTTAGACGTGCGTCCGGTATCCGCCGTTAGTTCACAGGGAACTAGACAATTTATTGAGGCAGTGTGCCCCCGTTACCAAATACCATCTAGGTTCCACTTCTCTAGGCAGGCGATACCGAGAATGTACACGGACGTCAGAAAAAGACTCACCAGTGTCCTAAAAAATGCAGTTGTACCCAATGTCCACTTAACCACGGACATGTGGACAAGTGGAGCAGGGCAGGGTCAGGACTATATGACTGTGACAGCCCACTGGGTAGATGTATGGACTCCCGCCGCAAGAACAGCAGCGGCGGCACCAGTAGCAGCATCTCGCAAACGCCAACTCTTTCCTAGGCAGGCTACGCTTTGTATCACCGCTTTCCAGAATACGCACACAGCTGAAAACCTCTTACGGCAACTGAGGAAGATCATCGCGGAATAGCTTACCCCAATTGGACTCTCCTGTGGATTTGTGGCATCGGACAACGCCAGCAATATTGTGTGTGCATTAAATATGGGCAAATTCCAGCACGTCCCATGTTTTGCACATACCTTGAATTTGGTGGTGCAGAATTTTTTAAAAAACGACAGGGGCGTGCAAGAGATGCTGTCGGTGGCCAGAAGAATTGCGGGACACTTTCGGCGTACAGGCACCACGTACAGAAGACTGGAGCACCACCAAAAACTACTGAACCTGCCCTGCCATCATCTGAAGCAAGAAGTGGTAACGAGGTGGAATTCAACCCTCTATATGCTTCAGAGGTTGGAGGAGCAGCAAAAGGCCATTCAAGCCTATACAATTGAGCACGATATAGGAGGTGGAATGCACCTGTCTCAAGCGCAGTGGAGAATGATTTCAACGTTGTGCAAGGTTCTGATGCCCTTTGAACTTGCCACACGTGAAGTCAGTTCAGACACTGCCAGCCTGAGTCAGGTCATTCCCCTCATCAGGCTTTTGCAGAAGAAGCTGGAGACATTGAAGGAGGAGCTAACACGGAGCGATTCCGCTAGGCATGTGGGACTTGTGGATGGAGCCCTTAATTCGCTTAACAAGGATTCACGGGTGGTCAATCTGTTGAAATCAGAGCACTACATTTTGGCCACCGTGCTCGATCCTAGATTTAAAGCCTACCTTGGATCTCTCTTTCCGGCAGACACAAGTCTGCTGGGGTTGAAAGACCTGCTGGTGAGAAAATTGTCAAGTCAAGCGGAACGCGACCTGTCAACATCTCCTCCTTCACATTCTCCCGCAACTGGGGGTGCGAGGAAAAGGCACAGAATTCCGAGCCCACCCGCTGGCGGTGATGCAGGGCAGTCTGGAGCGACTGCTGATGCTGACATCTGTCCGGACTGAAGGACCTGACAACGATTACGGACATGTCGTCTACTGTCACTGCATATGATTCTCTCACCATTGAAAGAATGGTGGAGGATTATATGAGTGACCGCATCCAAGTAGGCACGTCACACAGTCCGTACTTATACTGGCAGGAAAAAGAGGCAATTTGGAGGCCCTTGCACAAACTGGCTTTATTCTACCTAAGTTGCCCTCCAGTGCCATTTCTAGCGGCGGGCGAGCCGTGCAACCGCACGGGGCGCCCGCCGCGGCACTTTAAGTGTTATTTCCCCCTCTCCTCCCTCTCCCCGAGCGCTCCTGCTCGAGGGGGCGGAGTTTCGCGAAATGACGCGTTTACGTCGTGACGTCATGACGCAAACGCGTCATTCCACGAAGCCCCGCCCCCCGAGCAGGAGCGCTCGGGGGAGGGAGGAGAGAAGCCTGGAAGGAGGCGGAGGCGGGGGCGGCCGGCGCGAGGGACGTCCGGCGGCGGGATCCGAAGAGCGGAACATGTAAGTATATCTCTCCCCCTTCCTTCCCCCCCACCACTTGACACCTGCCTGCCACACTGGGGATACCTGCCTGCCACACTGGGGATACCTGCCTGCTGCACTGTGTAAAATGGGGACACCTGCCTGCCACGCTGTGTAAAATGGGGGCCTGCCTGCCACGCTGTGT
The DNA here is from genome assembly GCF_028390025.1 of Pseudophryne corroboree. Classification (NCBI taxonomy): domain Eukaryota; kingdom Metazoa; phylum Chordata; class Amphibia; order Anura; family Myobatrachidae; genus Pseudophryne; species Pseudophryne corroboree. The sequence goes on from NC_086451.1 coordinate 1,207,696, forward strand.
AAAATGGGGGCCTGCCTGCCGCACTGTGTAAAATGGGGACACCTGCCTCACTGTGTAAAATGGGGACACCTGCCTGCCGCACTGTGTAAAATGGGGGCACCTGCCTTCCGCACTGTGTAAAATGGGGACACCTGTCTGCCGCACTGTGTAAAATGGGGACACCTGCCTGACGCACTGTGTAAAATGGGCGCCTGCCTGCCGCACTATGTAAAATGGGGACACCTGCCTCACTGTGTAAAATGGGGACACCTGCCTCACTGTGTAAAATGGGGACACCTGCCTCACTGTGTAAAATGGGGACACCTGCCTGCCGCACTGTGTAAAATGGGGACACCTGCCTGCCGCACTGTGTAAAATGGGGGCACCTGCCTGCCGCACTGTGTAAAATGGGGACACCTGTCTGCGAAACTGTGTAAAATGGGGACACCTGTCTGCCGCACTGTGTAAAATGGGGACACCTGCCTGCCGCACTGTGTAAAATGGGCGCCTGCCTGCCGCACTATGTAAAATGGGGACACCTGCCTCACTGTGTAAAATGGGGACACCTGCCTCACTGTGTAAAATGGGGACACCTGCCTCACTGTGTAAAATGGGGACACCTGCCTGCCGCACTGTGTAAAATGGGGACACCTGCCTGCCGCACTGTGTAAAATGGGGATACCTGCCTGCGTACTGTGTAAAATGGGGATATCTGCCCTCCGCACTGTGTAAAATGGGGATACCTGCCTGCCACACTTTGTAAAATGGGGATTCCTGCCTGCCGCGCTGTGTAAAATGGGGATATCTGCCTGCCGCGCTGTGTAAAATGGGGATACCTGCCTGCGTACTGTGTAAAATGGGGATATCTGCCTGCTGCGCTCTGTAAAATGGGGACACCTGCCTGCCGCACTGTGTAAAATGGGGGCACCTGCCTGCCGCACTGTGTAAAATGGGGACACCTGTCTGCCGCACTGTGTAAAATGGGGACACCTGCCTGCCGCACTATGTAAAATGGGGACACCTGCCTCACTGTGTAAAATGGGGACACCTGCCTGCCGCACTGTGTAAAATGGGGACACCTGCCTGCCGCACTGTGTAAAATGGGCACACCTGCCTGCCGCACTGTGTAAAATGGGCACACCTGCCTGCCGCACTGTGTAAAATGGGGACACCTGCCTGCCGCACTGTGTAAAATGGGGATATCTGCCTTCCGCACTGTGTAAAATGGGGATACCTGCCTGCCACACTTTGTAAAATGGGGATACCTGCCTGCCGCGCTGTGTAAAATGGGGATATCTGCCTGCCGCACTGTGTAAAATGGGGATACCTGCCTGCGTACTGTGTAAAATGGGGATATCTGCCTGCTGCGCTCTGTAAAATGGGGACACCTGCCTGCCGCACTGTGTAAAATGGGGGCACCTGCCTGCCGCACTGTGTAAAATGTGGACACCTGTCTGCCGCACTGTGTAAAATGGGGACACCTGCCTGCCGCACTGTGTAAAATGGGCGCCTGCCTGCCGCACTATGTAAAATGGGGACACCTGCCTCACTGTGTAAAATGGGGACACCTGCCTGCCGCACTGTGTAAAATGGGGACACCTGCCTGCCGCACTGTGTAAAATGGGGACACCTGCCTGCCGCACTGTGTAAAATGGGGACACCTGCCTGCCGCACTGTGTAAAATGGGGATACCTGCCTGCGTACTGTGTAAAATGGGGATATCTGCCTTCCGCACTGTGTAAAATGGGGATACCTGCCTGCCACACTTTGTAAAATGGGGATACCTGCCTGCCGCGCTGTGTAAAATGGGGATATCTGCCTGCCGCACTGTGTAAAATGGGGATACCTGCCTGCGTACTGTGTAAAATGGGGATATCTGCCTGCTGCGCTCTGTAAAATGGGGACACCTGCCTGCCGCACTGTGTAAAATGGGGACACTTGGCTGCTGTAATGTGTAAAATGGGGACTTTTTTTATTTTTTTTATATCATCACGCCCTGTGGTGGGCGTGATGATATCAGATGAGGCCACGCCTTGTCGGGAGCGCGCGCGCCGGAGGCGCGCGCATACTTTTTCTTTTTTATAGCTATATGGGGGGGCGAAATTTTTTTTATAGCAATGGGGGGGGGGGGGCGCATTTTTAAATCTCGCACTGGGAGCCAAATTGTCTAGAAACGGCCCTGTTGCCCTCCCACAAGTGTGTACTCCGAAAGAGTGTTTAGTGCCGCCGCTCACCTTGTCAGCAATCGGCGTACGAGGTTACATCCAGAAAATGTGGAGAAGATGATGTTCATTAAAATGAATTATAATCAATTCCTCCGTGGAGACATTGACCAGCAGCAATTGCCTCCACAAAGTACACAGGGAGCTGAGATGGTGGATTCCAGTGGGGACGAATTGATAATCTGTGAGGAGGGGGATGTACACGGTGATATATCGGAGGGTGAAGATGAGGTGGACATCTTGCCTCTGTAGAGCCAGTTTGTGCAAGGAGAGATTAATTGCTTCTTTTTTGGTGGGGGTCCAAACCAACCCGTCATTTCAGTCACAGTCGTGTGGCAGACCCTGTCACTGAAATGATGGGTTGGTTAAAGTGTGCATGTCCTGTTTATACAACATAAGGGTGGGTGGGAGGGCCCAAGGACAATTCCATCTTGCACCTCTTTTTTCTTTAATTTTTCTTTGCGTCATGTGCTGTTTGGGGAGGGTTTTTTGGAAGGGACATCCTGCGTGACACTGCAGTGCCACTCCTAGATGGGCCCGGTGTTTGTGTCGGCCACTAGGGTCGCTTATCTTACTCACACAGCTACCTCATTGCGCCTCTTTTTTTCTTTGCGTCATGTGCTGTTTGGGGAGGGTTTTTTGGAAGGGACATCCTGCGTGACACTGCAGTGACACTCCTAGATGGGCCCGGTGTTTGTGTCGGCCACTAGGGTCGCTTATCTTACTCACACAGCTACCTCATTGCGCCTCTTTTTCTTTGCGTCATGTGCTGTTTGGGGAGGGTTTTTTGGAAGGGACATCCTGCGTGACACTGCAGTGCCACTCCTAGATGGGCCCGGTGTTTGTGTCGGCCACTAGGGTCGCTTATCTTACTCACACAGCTACCTCATTGCGCCTCTTTTTTTCTTTGCGTCATGTGCTGTTTGGGGAGGGTTTTTTGGAAGGGACATCCTGCGTGACACTGCAGTGACACTCCTAGATGGGCCCGGTGTTTGTGTCGGCCACTAGGGTCGCTTATCTTACTCACACAGCTACCTCATTGCGCCTCTTTTTTTCTTTGCGTCATGTGCTGTTTGGGGAGGGTTTTTTGGAAGGGACATCCTGCGTGACACTGCAGTGACACTCCTAGATGGGCCAGGTGTTTGTGCCGGCCACTAGGGTCGCTTATCTTACTCACACAGCTACCTCATTGCGCCTCTTTTTTTCTTTGCGTCATGTGCTGTTTGGGGAGGGTTTTTTGGAAGGGACATCCTGCGTGACACTGCAGTGACACTCCTAGATGGGCCCGGTGTTTGTGTCGGCCACTAGGGTCGCTTAGCTTAGTCATCCAGCGACCTAGGTGCAAATTTTAGGACTAAAAATAATATTGTGAGGTGTGAGGTATTCAGAATAGACTGAAAATGAGTGTAAATTATGGTTTTTGAGGTTAATAATACTTTGGGATCAAAATGACCCCCAAATTCTATGATTTAAGCTGTTTTTTAGTGTTTTTTGAAAAAAACACCCGAATCCAAAACACACCCGAATCCGACAAAAAAAATTCGGTGAGGTTTTGCCAAAACGCGGTCGAACCCAAAACACGGCCGCGGAACCGAACCCAAAACCAAAACACAAAACCCGAAAAATTTCCGGCGCTCATCTCTAGTGTTTTATCCATGAAACACGAGGTCCTCGTCCACGCTCACAATGGCCGGAGGGCCTAGGAATGACTGGTCTGACTGATTCAATCACTGGCGCAAATTATTCTATTCCATTTGTTGGAGCACTCCTACATAAACACTGGAGAAGTATGAATTTATATATATATATATATATATATATATAATAAGAATTTACTTACCGATAATTCTATTTCTCATAGTCCGTAGTGGATGCTGGGGACTCCGTAAGGACCATGGGGAATAGCGGCTCCGCAGGAGACTGGGCACATCTAAAGAAAGCTTTAGGACTACCTGGTGTGCACTGGCTCCTCCCCCTATGACCCTCCTCCAAGCCTCAGTTAGGATACTGTGCCCGGACGAGCGTACACAATAAGGAAGGATTTTGAATCCCTGGTAAGACTCATACCAGCCACACCAATCACACCGTATAACCTGTGATCTGAACCCAGTTAACAGCATGATAACAGAGGAGCCTCTGAAAGATGGCTCACAACAATAATAACCCGATTTTTGTAACAATAACTATGTACAAGTATTGCAGACAATCCGCACTTGGGATGGGCGCCCAGCATCCACTACGGACTATGAGAAATAGAATTATCGGTAAGTAAATTCTTATTTTCTCTAACGTCCTAAGTGGATGCTGGGGACTCCGTAAGGACCATGGGGATTATACCAAAGCTCCCAAACGGGCGGGAGAGTGCGGATGACTCTGCAGCACCAAATGAGAGAACTCCAGGTCCTCCTCAGCCAGGGTATCAAATTTGTAGAATTTTACAAACGTATTTGCTCCTGACCAAGTAGCTGCTCGGCAAAGTTGTAAAGCCGAGACCCCTCGGGCAGCCGCCCAAGATGAGCCCACCTTCCTTGTGGAGTGGGCATTTACAGATTTTTGGCTGTGGCAGGCCTGCCACAGAATGTGCAAGCTGAATTGTACTACAAATCCAACGAGCAATAGTCTGCTTAGAAGCAGGAGCACCCAGCTTGTTGGGTGCATACAGTATAAACAGCGAGTCAGATTTTCTGACTCCAGCCGTCCTGGAAACATATATTTTCAGGGCACTGACAACGTCTAGCAACTTGGAGGCCTCCAAGTCCCTAGTAGCCGCAGGCACCACCAATAGGTTGGTTCAGGTGAGACGCTGAAACCACCTTGGGGAGAAACTGAGGACGAGTCCTCAATTCCGCCCTGTCCTGTCCGAATGGAAAATCAGATAAGGGCTTTTTCAGGATAAAGCCGCCAATTCTGACACGCGCCTGGCCCAGGCCAGGGACAACAGCATGACCACTTTCCATGTGAGATATTTTAACTCCACAGATTTAAGTGGTTCAAACCAATGTGACTTTTGGAACCAAAAACTACATTGAGATCCCAAAGTGCCACTGGAGGCACAAAAGGAGGCTGTATAAGCAGTACCCCTTTTACAAACGTCTGAACTTCAGGGACTGAAGCTAGTTCTTTTTGGAAGTTGACAGGGCCGAAATTTGAACCTTAATGGACCCCAATTTCAGGCCCATAGACACTCCTGTTTGCAGGAAATGTAGGAATCGACCCAGTTGAATTTCCTCCGTCGGGCCTTACTGGCCTCGCACCACGCAACATATTTTCGCCAATTGCGGTGATAATGTTTTTGCGGTTACATCCTTCCTGGCTTTGATCAGGATAGGGATGACTTCATCCGGAATGCCTTTTTTCCTTCAGGATCCGGCGTTCAACCGCCATGCCGTCAAACGCAGCCGCGGTAAGTCTTGGAACAGACAGGGTCCTTGCTGGAGCAGGTCCCTTCTTAGAGGTAGAGGCCACGGATCCTCCGTGAGCATCTCTTGAAGTTCCGGTTACCAAGTCCTTCTTGGCCAATCCGGAGCCACGAATATAGTGCTTTCTCCTCACCATCTTATCAATCTCAGTACCTTGGGTATGAGAGGCAGAGGAGGGAACACATACACTGACTGGTACACCCACGGTGTTACCAGAGCGTCTACAACTATTGCCTGAGGGTCTCTTGACCTGGCGCAATACCTGTCGAGTTTTTTAATCATGTGGACGACTTCTGGGTGAAGTCCCCACTCTCCCGGGTGGAGGTCGTGCTGAGGAAGTCTGCTTCCCAGTTGTCCACTCCCGGAATGAATACTGTTGACAGTGCTATCACATGATTTTCCGCCCAGCGAAGAATCCTTGCAGCTTCTGCCATTGCCCTCCTGCTTCTTGTGCCACCCTGTCTGTTTACGTGGGTGACTGCCATGATGTTGTCCGACTGGATCAACACCGGCTGACCTTTAAGCAGAGGTCTTGCTAAGCTTAGAGCATTGTAAATGGCCCTTAGCTTCAGGATATTTATGTGAAGTGATGTATCCAGGCTTGACCCTAAGCCCTGGATATTCCTTCCCTGTGTGACTGCTCCCCAGCCTCGCATCCGTGGTCACCAGGACCCAGTCCTGAATGCCGAATCTGCGGCCCTCTAGAAGATGAGCACTCTGCAACCACCACATGATGGATACCCTTGTCCTTGGTGACAGGGTTATCCGCTGATGCATCTGAAAATGCGACCCGGACCATTTGTCCAGTAGGTTCCACTGGATAAACTAAAACTTTCACTAAGAAGCTCAGGAGAGCCCCTAGTGTGCACCCTTCTCGTCGGGCACAGAAATCTAACTGAGGCTTGGAGGAGGGTCATAGGGGGAGGAGCCAGTGCACACCAGTTAGTCCTAAAGCTTTCTTTAGATGTGCCCAGTCTCCTGCGGAGCCGCTATTCCCCATGGTCCTTACGGAGTCCCCAGCATCCACTTAGGACGTTAGAGAATATATATATATATATATATATATATATATATATTGTGACAAGAACACTGGGATAGTGTTTGAGGGCAGGTATATTTGTCCCAGGTTCTTGTCTTACATGTTTTAGAAAATGTTAACTTCTAGGAAAAATGCTTTTTGTTTTGTCTGAACCTTTTCAGTTTGCTGTAAAAGCTGGGTAAAGGCTCTGAGAGAGAGATAAGGCGAGTTCTAGACATTGGGCCCAGTTCGGGTCTTTGGCCTCACAGAGGGCTAATCAGGGTTTCAGCTGTGTAAGAGTGTTATAGTGCTTCTAACCTGATTAGTATGGGCAGACTGCCTGGGAAGGCTGGAGGATCTGTGTGTGAGAGACACGCTTTCTGATGCAAGTAAGCTATACAGTATGTACTGAAGAACTCTGTGTTTTGTTTAGTGACAGTTAGGAATATCTTATGTTTAGTTAGTGCCGGACAGGCAAGGTATTTTTATTTTTGGGTTTTGTTTTATTTTCTGTTTCAATAAAACTGGCCGGGGTCAGTTGTACCAGAAACTGGACTTGTGTTGTTCCTCAGCTGCTGCGTGAGGCCATATTCCCCAGGAAAAGGCGCCTTGCACCCCTACAGTGTTACAACTTGGTGGAGAATGCGAGCACACCGTTCTGCGCATAAGTGAAAGCAGCAGCTTTGTGAGGCCTGCAGAAAACGGTGGTTTATGCAGATACAGCCCAGTGTGAAGTTACTGAGACTCACCCCTGAGGGTTTGATATGTCCTGGGTGAAAGCAGCTACAAAGCCGCCTGAAAAATCTGTCGACATGGAGGATCTGCTTAAAGCCTTGCTGCAAGCTACAGCGGCTCAGCAGGAGGCCAACCGACAGCAGCAGGTGGCAATGGAAGAAAATTGGAGACTACAGCAGGAGGCCAACAGACAGCAGCAGGTGGCAATGGAGGAAAATATAAGACAGCAGCAGGTGGCAATGGAGGAAAATAAGAGACAACAGCAGGCAGTTGTTGATGAACTTTACAGGCAACAGCGTCAGGATAGACAGGCCTTAACAGAAGTGGTGCAGAGCCTTGCAGCCCGGATTGGAGATGTGGCCGTCAGTGCTCCGACCAGCTCTAGTTCTATACGGGCCAGTCACTTCCTGCAGAAAATGACAGAGGCTGATGATGTGGAGGCCTACTTGACCACGTTTGAAAGGACTGCAGAGCGTGAGAACTGGCCAAAAGCACAGTGGGCCAGTCTGCTGGCACCTTTCCTGTCAGGTGAGCCCCAAAAAGCTTACTTTGATTTAAGCCCTGCTGAGGCTCGGGACTATGATAAACTAAAGACTGAGATCCTGACCCGCCTGGGAGTCACGCTGTCAGTACGAGCACAACGGGTGCACCGTTGGCTGTACGCCATGGAGAAGCCTCCGCGCTCCCAGATGCACGACCTTATTCAGCTAACAAAAAAATGGCTACAGCCAGAGACATTAACTGGTCCCCAGATGGTGGAAAGAGTCGTCATGGACCGCTACTTGAGATCTTTGCCCATGGTCCTGCGCAAGTGGGTGAGCCATGGAAACCCGGGTACTGCTGACCAATTAGTGGACATGGTAGAGAGGTATTTGGCAGCAGAGGAACTACTGATGACCACCCAGCAACCCATAGATCCTCGACAGCGCCCTTCAGTAAAGACTGGTAAGACTGTTCCGTGGGAAAACGTTGCTGGGCGGTTAAGAGAACGCAGGGCTGGAGAGACTGTAAACACTGGCCCTGGAGACAGGCCAATGGGGCTAGAACGGTCTATGCTGCCCAAACGGGTTGATAATCGTGTGGTTAAATGTTTTAGGTGTGGTATGCCAGGTCATGTTATTGCCAATTGCCCAGTCACGCAAGAACCCATGCAATGTGATGCTGCCTTTGAATGTCGCAGAATGTCTTTCTTTGCTAGGTTAGCCTGTACTGTGGTACCTTCACCTGAGCTGGAAAAACAAATGTGTGATGTGTTCTTAGAGGGTAACCGGGTAGAGGCCTTGCTGGATTCAGGAAGTTTAGTTACCCTCGTGAAAGCTGGGTTAGTGAACCCCTTAAAGGTCCAGCAAATACCTATTGGGGTAACTTGCATACATGGGGATACCCAACATTATGCCACTGCTGAGGTGAATATAGAAACTTGTTGTGGGTCAGCAATGGTTAAAGTGGGACTGGTCCCTACCTTGGTGCATGAGGCCATAATAGGGAGGGATTTTCCTCATTTTTGGAAACTGTGGGAATCACGGTTATCAACAGATGTGAGAAGTAAAAAGCCAGTTGATAATACCGGTGATTTTATGGATGTACGTGGGTCTTCGGAACTTTCTGGCCCTTTGCCTTTTGCTAGTTTGGCTGGGGAAGTGACAGATGGGGAGTCCAGTGAGGACCCTCTTGCCGGGAACAGAGACATAGTAGTTAGAACTGAAAGCGTGCCTGACCTGGAGGTAAAGAAGGATCTGTTTGCGTCTGAACAGTTAAAGGATCCTACCTTAATAAAGGCTAGAGAGAATGTTAAGATTGTTAATGGGGAACCTGTGGTACCAGGTGACAGGGTTACGTATCCCCACATGGCCATCTGTAATGAGCTCTTGTACCACATTGTCAAAAGGGGTGAGGATGTGGTGGAACAGCTGGTAGTTCCCCAGCCTTATCGGAGAACGGTACTAGATTTAGCTCATAGTCACGTTACCGCAGGACATTTAGGGGCAGAAAAAACCACTGAAAGAGTTTTACAAAGGTTCTTTTGGCCAGGGGTTTATAAAGAAGTGTCTGAATATTGTTCTTCCTGTCCTGAATGCCAGTATCATGCCCCTAGACCCCATTTCAGGAGCCCACTAGTTCCCATGCCTATTATAGAGGTCCCGTTTGACAGAATAGCCATGGATCTCGTGGGGCCCTTGTTAAAGTCTGCTCGGGGCCATCAGTATATCCTGGTAATTATGGACTATGCCACTCGATATCCTGAGGCTGTCCCTTTACGCACTATCACAACGAAGGCGATAGCTAGGGAGCTGGTGCAGGTATTTAGTAGAGTGGGAATACCAAAAGAAATTTTGACTGACCAAGGTACTCCATTTATGTCAAGGATCATGAAAGAGTTGTGCAAGTTATTTAAGGTCACTCACCTCAGGACGTCCATCTACCATCCCCAAACTGACGGGTTGGTGGAAAGGTTTAATAAAACATTAAAAAGTATGTTAAAAAAGGTTGTTGAGAGAGATGGGAAAAACTGGGATTGTTTGTTGCCCTACTTGTTAATGGCCATCAGAGAAGTTCCTCAGTCCTCTACGGGGTTTTCTCCATTTGATTTGTTGTATGGTAGACACCCCAGAGGGCTGTTGGATATTGCCAAAGAGACGTGGGAAGGACAGACCACTCCTTATAGAAGCGTTATTGAGCATGTAACACAAATGCAGGATAGGATTGCAGCCGTGGCACCTGTTGTCAGAGAGCACATGGAACAGGCCCAAAGTGCTCAACAGAGGGTCTATAACCGGAGTGCCAAGATACGGGAATTTGCTCCTGGCGATAGAGTTCTTGTTTTGGTACCCACTGTGGAAAGCAAATTCCTAGCTAAATGGCAGGGTCCATTTGAGATTAGGGAAAAAGTGAATGAGGTTAATTACAAAGTATACCAGCCGGGAAAGAGAAAACCCGAACAGATCTACCATGTTAACTTAATCAAACCTTGGAAAGATAGGTTGTCTCTGGCAGCGGAGCCTTGCCCTTCGGTGTCTTCACCCCGGTTGCTTCCCGCAGTGAAGGTGTCAGAGACATTATCAGCTGATCAGAACAATCAGGTTAAAGAATTTCTCATCCAAAATAGGGAGGTATTTTCAGAGCTGCCTGGCCGAACGACCATAATAAAACATGACATTGTCACAGAACCAGGGGTCAGGGTTCATTTAAAGCCATATAGGATTCCTGAAGCTCAGCGAGAAGCTATTTCTAAGGAAGTTAAAACCATGTTAGAACTGGGAGTCATAGAGGAGTCTAACAGTGAGTGGTCCAGTCCCATAGTGCTCATCCCGAAGCCCGACGGTAGCATACGCTTCTGTAATGACTTTCGTAAGTTAAATGAGGTGTCCAAGTTTGACGCATACCCCATGCCCCGTGTGGATGAGCTTGTAGAAAGGCTGGGAACAGCCAGGTTTCTCACCACATTGGACCTGACCAAAGGTTACTGGCAAATACATTTATCTGATAGCGCCAAAGAAAAAACAGCCTTTTCGGTTCCGGAGGGGCTGTACCAGTATAAGATGTTACCCTTTGGGTTGCATGGGGCTCCAGCAACCTTTCAACGGGCGATGGATAAAATTTTGAGGCCCCATAGAAAATATGCAGCTGCCTATTTGGATGATGTGGTAATTCACAGTACAGACTGGGGGTCCCATTTGGTTAAAGTACAAGCAGTACTGGACTCAATCAGAGAGGCAGGGTTAACTGCTAACCCAAAGAAGTGCTGCCTCGCAATGGAGGAGGTCAAATACTTGGGCTTCACCATAGGCAGAGGTCTGATTAGGCCCCAATTGAATAAAGTTGATGCTATTCAAAACTGGCCTCGTCCAGTGAATAAAAAACAGGTAAGGGCTTTTTTGGGAATTACTGGGTACTATAGACGGTTTATTCCTAATTTTGCGACCACAGCGGTGCCGTTGTCAGACCTTACCAAAGGGAAGCAGTCAAATGTGGTGAAATGGAACCCTGATGCAGAAAAGGCGTTCCAAGCGTTAAAAGTGGCTTTGTGTTCACAACCGGTGTTGATAACACCAGATTTTTCAAAAGAATTTGTGGTACAGACAGATGCCTCAGAGGTAGGGATAGGTGCTGTGCTGTCCCAAACCAGAGATGGGGACGAACACCCTATCATTTATTTGAGTAGGAAACTCAATGAGCATGAAAAAAGGTATGCCATTGTGGAAAAGGAGGCTTTGGCCATTAAGTGGGCACTAGATACCTTGAGGTATTACCTCTTGGGTAGACAATTCAGACTAGTGACAGACCATGCCCCTTTAAAATGGATGTATGTAAATAGAGGCAAGAATGCTCGTGTAACTAGATGGTTTCTAGCGTTGCAGGACTTTAAGTTTACTGTCGAACATAGACCGGGAACACAATTGGCCAACGCAGATGCATTGTCTCGCATCTTCTGTTTGGGGGCTACAAGTGTTCCGGCCCCTAGGTCGAAACAGGGGAGGGGGATATGTGACAAGAACACTGGGATAGTGTTTGAGGGCAGGTATATTTGTCCCAGGTTCTTGTCTTACATGTTTTAGAAAATGTTAACTTCTAGGAAAAATGCTTTTTGTTTTGTCTGAACCTTTTCAGTTTGCTGTAAAAGCTGGGTAAAGGCTCTGAGAGAGAGATAAGGCGAGTTCTAGACATTGGGCCCAGTTCGGGTCTTTGGCCTCACAGAGGGCTAATCAGGGTTTCAGCTGTGTAAGAGTGTTATAGTGCTTCTAACCTGATTAGTATGGGCAGACTGCCTGGGAAGGCTGGAGGATCTGTGTGTGAGAGACACGCTTTCTGATGCAAGTAAGCTATACAGTATGTACTGAAGAACTCTGTGTTTTGTTTAGTGACAGTTAGGAATATCTTATGTTTAGTTAGTGCCGGACAGGCAAGGTATTTTTATTTTTGGGTTTTGTTTTATTTTCTGTTTCAATAAAACTGGCCGGGGTCAGTTGTACCAGAAACTGGACTTGTGTTGTTCCTCAGCTGCTGCGTGCGGCCATATTCCCCAGGAAAAGGCGCCTTGCACCCCTACAGTGTTACAATATATATATACACACACACACACACACACACACACACACACACACTGGGGCAAAAAAGTATTTGGACAGCCACCGATTGTGCAAGGTGACCCACTTATAAAGATGAGAGAGGTGTGTAATTTCCATCATAGACTTCACCTGTGAGAGACAGAATCTGGAGATCACATTGTATGATTGTTACACTATTTATTTGTTTATTCTTGTGGAAAATAAATATTTGGACAATCAGAAAGTTGAACTCGATACTTTGTAATATAACCTCGGTTGGCAATTACAGAGGTCAGACGTTTCCTGTAGTTCTTGACCAGGTTTGCACACACTGTAGCAGGTATTTTGGCCACTCTTCCATGCCGATCTTCTCTAGATCTGTCATGTTTTGGGGCTGTCGCCGAGCAACACGGAGCCGCTCACCCACATTACACTGTGGTAAAATGTAACCCCCTTATCTGTGCTAAATATAAATCATCCTGTCTGCACATTGCTGATCCCAGAGCAGAGACTGCGTGTGTCTCACACTGCACCGGGGTACACTATGGTACAGATTTATCAAGCCTTGGACAGTGATACATAGCACGGTGATAAAGTACCAACCACTCTCCAAGGCTTGATAAATCTGAGCCTATGTCCGAGTGCTGTTGTGTTTTTTATAATGCTCTCTCTCTCTCTCTCTATGCCATAGCAGTCTCATCTCTCTCTCTATGCCATAGCGGTCTCATCTCTCTCTCTATGCCATAGCGGTCTCATCTCTCTCTCTATGCCATACCTGTCTCATCTCTCTCTCTATGCCATAGCGGTCTCATCTCTCTCTATGCCATAGCTGTCTCATCTCTCTCTCTGCCATAGCTGTCTCATCTATCTCTCTATACCATAGCTGTCTCATCTCTCTCTCTATGCCATAGCTGTCTCATCTCTCTCTCTATGCCATAGCTGTCTCATCTCTCTCTCTATGCCATAGCGGTCTCATCTCTTTCTCTATGCCATAGCTGTCTCATCTCTCTCTCTATGCCATAGCGGTCTCATCTCTCTCTATGCCATAGCGGTCTCATCTCTCTCTCTCTCTATGCCATAGCTGTCTCATCTATCTCTCTATGCCATAGCTGTCTCATCTCTCTCTCTATGCCATAGCTGTCTCATCTCTCTCTCTATGCCATAGCTGTCTCATCTCTCTCTCTATGCCATAGCTGTCTCATCTCTCTCTCTATGCCATAGCGGTCTCATCTCTCTCTCTATGCCATAGCGGTCTCATCTCTCTCTCTATGCCATAGCTGTCTCATCTCTCTCTCTCTATGCCATAGCGGGCTCATCTCTCTCTCTATGCCATACCTGTCTCATCTCTCTCTCTATGCCATAGCGGTCTCATCTCTCTCTCTATGCCATAGCTGTCTCATCTCTCTCTATGCCATAGCTGTCTCATCTCTCTCTATGCCATAGCGGTCTCATCTCTCTCTATGCCATAGCTGTCTCATCTCTCTCTATGCCATAGCTGTCTCATCTCTCTCTCTGCCATAGCTGTCTCATCTATCTCTCTATACCATAGCTGTCTCATCTCTCTCTCTATGCCATAGCTGTCTCATCTCTCTCTCTATGCCATAGCTGTCTCATCTCTCTCTCTATGCCATAGCGGTCTCATCTCTTTCTCTATGCCATAGCTGTCTCATCTCTCTCTCTATGCCATAGCGGTCTCATCTCTCTCTATGCCATAGCGGTCTCATCTCTCTCTCTCTCTATGCCATAGCTGTCTCATCTATCTCTCTATGCCATAGCTGTCTCATCTCTCTCTCTATGCCATAGCTGTCTCATCTCTCTCTCTATGCCATAGCTGTCTCATCTCTCTCTCTATGCCATAGCTGTCTCATCTCTCTCTCTATGCCATAGCGGTCTCATCTCTCTCTCTATGCCATAGCGGTCTCATCTCTCTCTCTATGCCATACCTGTCTCATCTCTCTCTCTATGCCATAGCGGTCTCATCTCTCTCTATGCCATAGCTGTCTCATCTCTCTCTATGCCATAGCTGTCTCATCTCTCTCTCTGCCATAGCTGTCTCATCTATCTCTCTATACCATAGCTGTCTCATCTCTCTCTCTATGCCATAGCTGTCTCATCTCTCTCTCTATGCCATAGCTGTCTCATCTCTCTCTCTATGCCATAGCGGTCTCATCTCTTTCTCTATGCCATAGCTGTCTCATCTCTCTCTCTATGCCATAGCGGTCTCATCTCTCTCTATGCCATAGCGGTCTCATCTCTCTCTATGCCATAGCGGTCTCATCTCTCTCTCTCTCTATGCCATAGCTGTCTCATCTATCTCTCTATGCCATAGCTGTCTCATCTCTCTCTCTATGCCATAGCTGTCTCATCTCTCTCTCTATGCCATAGCTGTCTCATCTCTCTCTCTATGCCATAGCTGTCTCATCTCTCTCTCTATGCCATAGCGGTCTCATCTCTCTCTCTATGCCATAGCGGTCTCATCTCTCTCTCTATGCCATAGCGGTCTCATCTCTCTCTCTATGCCATAGCGGTCTCATCTCTCTCTCTATGCCATAGCGGTCTCATCTCTCTATCTATGCCATAGCGGGCTCATCTCTCGCTCTATGCCATACCTGTCTCATCTCTCTCTCTATGCCATAGCGGTCTCATCTCTCTCTCTATGCCGTAGCGGTCTCATCTCTCTCTCTCTCTCTGCCATAGCTGTCTCATCTATCTCTCTATGCCATAGCTGTCTCATCTCTCTCTCTCTATGCCATAGCGGGCTCATCTCTCTCTCTATGCCATACCTGTCTCATCTCTCTCTCTATGCCATAGCGGTCTCATCTCTCTCTCTATGCCATAGCTGTCTCATCTCTCTCTATGCCATAGCTGTCTCATCTCTCTCTATGCCATAGCTGTCTCATCTCTCTCTCTGCCATAGCTGTCTCATCTATCTCTCTATACCATAGCTGTCTCATCTCTCTCTCTATGCCATAGCTGTCTCATCTCTCTCTCTATGCCATAGCGGTCTCATCTCTCTCTCTATGCCATAGCTGTCTCATCTCTCTCTCTATGCCATAGCGGTCTCATCTCTCTCTATGCCATAGCTGTCTCATCTATCTCTCTATGCCATAGCTGTCTCATCTCTCTCTCTATGCCATAGCTGTCTCATCTCTCTCTCTATGCCATAGCTGTCTCATCTCTCTCTCTATGCCATAGCTGTCTCATCTCTCTCTCTATGCCATAGCTGTCTCATCTCTCTCTCTATGCCATAGCGGTCTCATCTCTCTCTCTATGCCATAGCGGTCTCATCTCTCTCTATGCCATAGCGGGCTCATCTCTCTCTCTGTGCCATACCTGTCTCATCTCTCTCTCTGTGCCATAGCGGTCTCATCTCTCTCTCTGTGCCATAGCGGTCTCATCTCTCTCTCTATGCCATAGCGGTCTCATCTCTCTCTCTCTCTCTCTGCCATAGCTGTCTCATCTATCTCTCTATGCCATAGCTGTCTCATCTCTCTCTCTATGCCATAGCTGTCTCATCTCTCTCTCTATGCCATAGCGGTCTCATCTCTCTCTCTATGCCATAGCGGTCTCATCTCTCTCTCTATGCCATAGCGGTCTCATCTCTCTCTCTATGCCATAGCTGTCTCATCTCTCTCTCTATGCCATAGCTGTCTCATCTCTCTCTCTATGCCATAGCGGTCTCATCTCTCTCTCTATGCCATAGCGGTCTCATCTCTCTCTCTATGCCATAGCGGTCTCATCTCTCTATGCCATAGCGGTCTCATCTCACTCTATGCCATAGCTGTCTCATCTCTCTCTCTGCCATAGCTGTCTCATCTATCTCTCTATACCATAGCTGTCTCATCTCTCTCTCTATGCCATAGCTGTCTCATCTCTCTCTCTATGCCATAGCTGTCTCATCTCTCTCTCTATGCCATAGATGTCATCTCTCTCTCTATGCCATAGCTGTCATCTCTCTCTCTATGCCATAGCTGTCTCATCTCTCTCTATGCCATAGCGGTCTCATCTCTCTATCTATGCCATAGCGGGCTCATCTCTCTATCTATGCCATAGCGGGCTCATCTCTCTCTCTATGCCATACCTGTCTCATCTCTCTCTCTATGCCATAGCGGTCTCATCTCTCTCTCTATGCCATAGCGGTCTCATCTCTCTCTCTCTCTCTCTATGCCATAGCTGTCTCATCTATCTCTCTGCCATAGCTGTCTCATCTCTCTCTATGCCATAGCTGTCTCATCTCTCTCTCTATGCCATAGCGGTCTCATCTCTCTCTCTATGCCATAGCCGTCTCATCTCTCTCTCTATGCCATAGCCGTCTCATCTCTCTCTCTATGCCATAGCGGTCTCATCTCTCTCTCTATGCCATAGCGGTCTCATCTCTCTCTCTGCCATAGCTGTCTCATCTATCTCTCTATGCCATAGCTGTCTCATCTCTCTCTCTATACCATAGCTGTCTCATCTCTCTCTCTCTATGCCATAGCTGTCTCATCTCTCTATACCATAGCTGTCTCATCTCTCTCTCTATGCCATAGCTGTCTCATCTCTCTCTCTATACACCATAGCTGTCTCATCTCTCTCTCTATACACCATAGCTGTCTCATCTATCTCTCTCTCTATACCATAGCTGTCTCATCTATCTCTCTCTCTCTAGGCCATAGCTGTCTCATCTCTCTCTCTATGCCATAGCGGTCTCATCTATCTATGCCATAGCTGTCTCATCTATCTCTCTATACCATAGCTGTCTCATCTCTCTCTCTATACCATAGCTGTCTCATCACTCTCTCAATGCCATATCGGTCTCATCTATCTATGCCATAGCTGTCTCATCTCTCTCTCTATGCCATAGCTGTCTCATCTCTCTCTCTCTCTATACCATAGCTGTCTCATCTCTCTCTGTATGCCATAGCGGTCACATCTATCTATGCCATAGCTGTCTTATCTCTCTCTCTATACCATAGCTGTCTCATCTCTCTCTCTATACCATAGCTGTCTCATCTCTCTCTCTCTCTCTATATACCATAGCTGTCTCATCTCTCTCTGTATGCCATAGCGGTCTCATCTCTCTCTCTCTCTATACCATAGCTGTCTCATCTCTCTCTCTCTATGCCATAGCTGTCTCATCTCTCTCTCTCTCTCTGCCATAGCTGTCTCATCTCTCTCTGCCATAGCTGTCTCATCTCTCTCTCTCTCTGCCATAGCTGTCTCATTTCTCTCTCTGCCATAGCTGTCTCATCTCTCTCTCTCTCTATGCCATAGCTGTCTCATCTCTCTCTCTATACCATAGCTGTCTCATCTCTCTCTCTATGCCATAGCGGTCTCATCTCTCTCGCTCTCTATGCCATAGCTGTCTCATCTCTCTCTCTATACCATAGCTGTCTAATCTCTCTCTGTATGCTATAGCGGTCTCATCTATCTATGCAATAGCTGTCTCATCTCTCTCTCTATACCATAGCTGTCTCATCTCTCTCTCTCTATACCATAGCTGTCTCATCTCTCTCTCTCTCTGCCATAGCTGTCTCATCTCTCTCTCTCTGCCATAGCTGTCTCATCTCTCTCTCTCTCTCTGCCATAGCAGTCTCATCTCTCTCTCTCTCTCTGCCATAGCTGTCTCATATCTCTCTCTCTCTGCCATAGCTGTCTCATCTCTCTCTCTCTATACCATAGCTGTCTCATCTCTCTCTCTCTATGCCATAGCTGTCTCATCTCTCTCTCTATGCCATAGCTGTCTCATCTCTCTCTCTATGCCATAGCTGTCTCATCTCTCTCTCATCTCTCTCTATATACCATAGCCGTCTCATCTCTCTCTCTCTCTGCCATAGCTGTCTCATCTCTCTCTCTCTATACCATAGCTGTCTCATCTCTCTCTGCCATAGCTGTCTCATCTCTCTCTCTCTCTGCCATAGCTGTCTCATCTCTCTCTCTCTCTGCCATAGCTGTCTCATCTCTCTCTCTCTATACCATAGCTGTCTCATCTCTCTCTCTATACCATAGCCGTCTCATCACTCTCTCTATGCCATATCGGTCTCATCTATCTATGCCATAGCTGTCTCATCTCTCTCTCTATGCCATAGCTGTCTCATCTCTCTCTGTATGCCATAGCGGTCACATCTATCTATGCCATAGCTGTCTTATCTCTCTCTCTATACCATAGCTGTCTCATCTCTCTCTCTCTATACCATAGCTGTCTCATCTCTCTCTCTCTATATACCATAGCTGTCTCATCTCTCTCTGTATGCCATAGCGGTCTCATCCATCTATGCCATAGCTGTCTCATCTCTCTCTCTCTCTATACCATAGCTGTCTCATCTCTCTCTCTCTATGCCATAGCTGTCTCATCTCTCTCTCTGCCATAGCTGTCTCATCTCTCTCTCTCTGCCATAGCTGTCTCATCTCTCTCTCTCTGCCATAGCTGTCTCATCTCTCTCTCTCTCTCTGCCATAGCTGTCTCATCTCTCTCTCTCTGCCATAGCTGTCTCATTTCTCTCTCTCTGCCATAGCTGTCTCATTTCTCTCTCTCTGCCATAGCTGTCTCATCTCTCTCTCTCTCTGCCATAGCTGTCTCATCTCTCTCTCTCTCTCTGCCATAGCAGTCTCATCTCTCTCTCTCTGCCATAGCTGTCTCATATCTCTCTCTCTCTGCCATAGCTGTCTCATCTCTCTATCTCAATACCATAGCCGTCTCATCACTCTCTCTATGCCATATCGGTCTCATCTATCTATGCCATAGCTGTCTCATCTCTCTCTCTATGCCATAGCTGTCTCATCTCTCTCTGTATGCCATAGCGGTCACATCTATCTATGCCATAGCTGTCTTATCTCTCTCTCTATACCATAGCTGTCTCATCTCTCTCTCTCTATACCATAGCTGTCTCATCTCTCTCTCTCTATATACCATAGCTGTCTCATCTCTCTCTGTATGCCATAGCGGTCTCATCCATCTATGCCATAGCTGTCTCATCTCTCTCTCTCTCTATACCATAGCTGTCTCATCTCTCTCTCTCTCTATGCCATAGCTGTCTCATCTCTCTCTCTGCCATAGCTGTCTCATCTCTCTCTCTCTGCCATAGCTGTCTCATCTCTCTCTCTCTGCCATAGCTGTCTCATCTCTCTCTCTCTCTGCCATAGCTGTCTCATCTCTCTCTCTCTGCCATAGCTGTCTCATCTCTCTCTCTCTCTCTCTCTGCCATAGCTGTCTCATTTCTCTCTCTCTGCCATAGCTGTCTCATCTCTCTCTCTATGCCATAGCGGTCTCATCTCTCTCTCTATGCCATAGCTGTCTCATCTCTCTCTCTCTCTATACCATAGCTGTCTAATCTCTCTCTGTATGCTATAGCGGTCTCATCTATCTATGCAATAGCTGTCTCATCTCTCTCTCTATACCATAGCTGTCTCATCTCTCTCTCTCTATACCATAGCTGTCTCATCTCTCTCTCTCTCTGCCATAGCTGTCTCATCTCTCTCTCTCTGCCATAGCTGTCTCATCTCTCTCTCTCTCTGCCATAGCTGTCTCATATCTCTCTCTCTCTCTGCCATAGCTGTCTCATCTCTCTCTCTCTCTGCCATAGCTGTCTCATCTCTCTCTCTCTGCCATAGCGGTCTCATCTCTCTCTCTCTCTGCCATAGCTGTCTCATCTCTCTCTATATACCATAGCTGTCTCATCTATCTCTCTCTCTATGCCATAGCTGTCTCATCTCTCACTCTATGCCATAGCTGTCTCATCTCTCTCTCTATGCCATAGCGGTCTCATCTATCTATGCCATAGCTGTCTCATCTCTCTCTCTCTCTGCCATAGCTGTCTCATCTCTTTCTCTCTATGCCATAGCTGTCTCATCTCTCTCTATGCCATAGCTGTCTCATCTCTCTCTCTATACCATAGCGGTCTCATCTCTCTCTATGCCATAGCTGTCTCATCTCTCTCTCTCTCTCTATACCATAGCTGTCTCATCTCTCTCTGTATGCCATAGCGGTCTCATCTATATGCCATAGCTGTCTTCTCTCTCTCTCTATACCATAGCTGTCTCATCTCTCTCTCTCTCTCTATACCATAGCTCTCATTTCTCTCTATGC
The DNA here is from genome assembly GCF_028390025.1 of Pseudophryne corroboree. Lineage (NCBI taxonomy): Eukaryota > Metazoa > Chordata > Amphibia > Anura > Myobatrachidae > Pseudophryne > Pseudophryne corroboree. Next base: position 1,228,179 of record NC_086451.1, read on the forward strand.
CATAGCTGTCTCATCTCTCTCTCTCTATACCATAGCTGTCTCATCTCTCTCTCTATACCATAGCTGTCTCATCTCTCTCTGTATGCCATAGCTGTCTCATCTATCTATGCCATAGCTGTCTCATCTCTCTCTCTCTATACCATAGCTGTCTCATCTCTCTATGCCATAGCTGTCTCATCTCTCTCTCTATACCATAGCTGTCTCATCTCTCGCTCTCTCTCTATGACATAGCTGTCTCATCTCTCTCTCTCTATACCATAGCTGTCTCATATCTCTCTCTCTGCCATAGCTGTCTCATCTCTCTCTGCCATAGCTGTCTCATCTCTCTCTCTCTGCCATAGCGGTCTCATCTATCTATGCCATAGCTGTCTCATCTCTCTCTATACCATAGCTGTCTCATCTCTCTCTCTCTCTATACCATAGCTGTCTCATCTCTCTCTCTCTATACCATAGCTGTCTCATCTCTCTCTATACCATAGCTGTCTCATCTCTCTCTCTCTATGCCATAGCTGTCTCATCTCTCTCTCTCTGCCATAGCTGTCTCATCTCTCTCTCTCTCTGCCATAGCTGTCTCATCTCTCTCTGCCATAGCTGTCTCATCTCTCTCTCTCTCTGCCATAGCTGTCTCATTTCTCTCTCTGCCATAGCTGTCTCATCTCTCTCTCTCTCTCTATGCCATAGCTGTCTCATCTCTCTCTCTATACCATAGCTGTCTCATCTCTCTCTCTATGCCATAGCGGTCTCATCTCTCTCGCTCTCTATGCCATAGCGGTCTCATCTCTCTCTCTATACCATAGCTGTCTCATCTCTCTCTCTCTATGCCATAGCTGTCTCATCTCTCTCTCTCTATGCCATAGCTGTCTCATCTCTCTCTCTCTATGCCATAGCGGTCTCATCTCTCTCTCTATGCCATAGCGGTCTCATCTCTCTCTATGCCATAGCTGTTTCATCTCTCTCACTCTCTGCCATAGCTGTCTCATCTCTCTCTCTATGCCATAGCTGTCTCATCTCTCTCTCTCTCTATACCATAGCTGTCTCATCTCTCTCTCTCTCTATACCATAGCTATCTCATATCTCTCTCTCTCTATACCATAGCTGTCTCATCTCTCTGTATGCCATAGCGGTCTCATCTATCTATGCCATAGCTGTCTCATCTCTCTCTGCCATAGCTGTCTCATCTATCTCTCTATGCCATAGCTGTCTCATCTCTATACCATAGCTATCTCATCTCTCTCTCTCTATGCCATAGGCGTCTCATCTCTCTCACTCTCTGCCATAGCTGTCTCATCTCTATCTCTCTGCCATAGCTGTCTCATCTCTCTCTCTCTATGGCATAGCTGTCTCATCTCTCTCTCTATGCCATAACCGTCTCATCTCTCTCTCTATGCCATAGCTGTCTCATCTCTCTCTTTGGTGGCCAAGCATAGAAAAATAAAATTCTGCCAGCCCCGGAATCTTCATTCCTGACGCAGGTGAAGCGCGGTCACATATATATTTCTGGGTGTCTGAGGCGTCGCTGTGTTTTATTCTGGCACGTTCCCTCCCCCCCCCCCCCCCCACCCCCCCGTACCTGTAACTCACCGTCTGCCATAGAGTGAGCCGTCTGCCTGCGGTGTAGTACGTTATGCTGCCCGCACACCAGTTCCCTGGCCCGTCACTGCAGGAGCTCGTGCTGCTAACAGGGAGAACACAGGAACAGCGAGGACGGCGTAACCGAGAAAATAGATTTATTTTTTAATCAAATAGATTTCAAGGTACAAAAAACAAAACACGTTGGTGACCCATCTAGTAGACACAAACACCAGCGTAGGAATGTGCATACGTGACTGTAACAGGACATAATACATAGAAATCCATCAACGTGTCCTGTTCAGACGAGCAGCAAAATATCCAAACTTCTCATCCGTCATACGGAGCGTCCTGCCGACTGCCGCTACAGGACACCTTCCAGTATGGAGGAGTAAAAGTAACGTGGAGGCGGTCACAGACTGTCCAGCGTCCCCCTGTAGGAGATGATATTACCTGGCATCGTGTGATTATAGTCTCGCTGTGGGATGTTTAGTCATCACGATCATTAACTCAATGGTACAGCACAAAATCCGCCTCCTTAATCTGTAATACCGCTGCGAGAGGAACGGACATTATATATTATAGATCACACCCTGTAGAAATGTTATAGAGGTCGGGAACCATTGTGCGTAACAGGCAAACGTCGGTAGTTCCAAGGTGTTACTCACCAGTAGTTACATTGAGGACGCATGCGGTGAGCCACCAGTGACCAGAGACAGTCTTGCATCTAGGTGATGTCACCTCAATATGGTCTTGGCCTACACAAGGGCTGCCTCCAGGGCTGGCGGTGCACCCCACACGCTGACATGAGTGATTACCTGTGATGTCATGGGTAGCTCCGTATCTGTAATGGGCTTGGGATATGTCACATGACCATGATGTCATACCCCAGCCCCAAACTCCAAAGACTAGAAGATGTTGTCTCGCCCCCATTCCACACAAGACAAAGAGCAGGGGACACAGCGGCACCTGGGATACCCAGACCTCACTTCAATTGCAGGTAAGTGTCTTGTGCTTCTGATACGTGATTATACACCCGGAGGTTCCTGCAGGATGAGGGGTGCGCAGAGCTTGCGTCATCATCTCTCAGGCGCTAGTGACAACTCTGATCGGCAGCAGGCTGGAATCACTGCAAAACAGTAATACAATGCCCCTGAGTTAGCACGTCTCCAGGACACAGCGCGGACAATAGGAGATACACCTATCAGCACAGGTGAGGCATACAGCAGCGCTGAGACAGAACATACAGCTTGGAGAACTGGTATTCTCACTGCAACAATGCAGAATTCCCACCACTGCTCCGGCACACTCCGGCCTGTCCCACAATCAATGCAAACGCGTCAGCAATACAGTGTATGTCTCTAAATAGCATCATGTAGAGCTGGCGCCAGCATTATTTACAACATGTATGTGAGAAGTCTCTTTCTTAGGAAATTATTATTGTCCCAAATTAAATGAAGATATGAAAAGAGAAATAGTAATGTTAAATAATGGATGAAGCAGAACAAAAGGCAACAATGACATAGATGGATCATAACTACAATAGTGCATCACACACCGGCCATTGTGTTGTCTGATTACTGTGCTCATCCAGTGCAGAAACAAGCAGCTCACTGCAACCAATCCATAGCACTGACTGACGCGTTTCACACCATGTGCTGCTTCATCAGAGGTCAGTCCCTAGAGTCCCTGGTCATCCAATCCACAGCATGCACAATCCAAACTAATTCGCACTGACGCGTTTCACACCATGTGCTGCTTCATCAGAGCTCGGTCCCTAGATTCCCTGTCATCCAATCCACAGCATGCACAATCTAAGACACACTGACTGACTCTTTTCACACCATGTGCTGCTTCATCAGAGCTCTGTCCCTAGAATCCCTGTCATCCAATCCACAGCATGCACAATCCAAACTAATTCGCACTGACGCATTTCACACCATGTGCTGCTTCATCAGAGCTCTGTCCCTAGAATCCCTGTCATCCAATCCACAGCATGCACAATCCAAACTAAGCCGCACTGAATGACGCGTTTCACACCATGTGCTGCTTCATCAGAGGTCAGCCCCTAGGATCCCTGTCATCCAATCACGGTCTATGATTCATTACCCTCCAGCTGGAGATGAATAGCCACAGTAACGTCGTGGTGGGCAACATCCAGCCCTTTGCACGTTACACCTCAGCCATCTGGTCTATGGCGCACCTGCTCTTACTATGGGTTGGGTATGGGATCCTGGCGGCCGAATACAACCCCTTATTATGGAATAGTGTGTTTGGCTGAGGAACATTTTGGGGCAGGTAGGAGGTATGAGCAGTGTTTGGAAGTCATGGGGTCTGTGAGGTAATGCTGAGGTTCTCTGGGCGTTGTGGTGGTTTCTGTCTCTTTGGTGCATAGTTTCCATTGTTAATGAGATTGGGGGTAATCTGCACCATTTTGTGAAACCCTCAGTTGCCCATCCCTGTGATACAGTAATAAAATACAGCATTATACGTCTATACGTTTCACAATTTAACTTTGGCTTCTGTATCATTCAACTTAATGAGCTGTTTTACACATAGGGTGTACTGTATCCTTCTACATACAATGAGGGTCACTGACCACATATCCACACGACAGCTATTATGCTACTTTCTATTCTTATCATTCTTTAGTGCGTCACCAGGATCCTCATAAAGAGGCAGCGAGTCAGACAGCTGCTGAACGGCTTCTCCCTCCCTGTAGTCAGACTCATTAATCTGTATATAACATCGCTTACATGAGACAGAAAGGAACATGATCTAAGTTTGAGTCGTTCTTCTCTTCACGGTGGTAAGATAAAGTGTGTGTGTGTGTGTGTGTGTGTGTGTGTGCGTGTGTGTGCACGCGTGTGAGTGTGCGGGGGTGGGGGGGTTACAGGTGTATACTTACAGCTGTGAGAGGGAATATCTTTAACTGTGAAAGAATAAAGTCAAAGGTTACCAGATATTACATTATATGTGGGATAGAACTAATATTGATTAACAAAGTAACTCGAGCAGATGTGCGTCATAAGGGTTACTGTGCGTCATAAGGGTTACTGTGCCAGATTTACTATCAGCGCTGGACTTTTACCTGCGCGGACGTCCCGCAGCCTCGGTTACCGGAGCACAGGCTGGCTGTGATTAAGATTCTATTAATAGTGAATAACACTGCACATTGATTAATAGAGTGTTCCCCAGAGATATGTGAATATTAATTTGTATAGATTATTTGTCATTAGTTATACATCAGTTTTGTTCTATAAGTGGGATATACTTACCTCACTCCCCCCAACAACGTATACAGCACCCAGCGTTTGGGGACATTACCTATATCATGCACCGTACAGTATTGTGTGTGAGACAATGAATCCTCCAAGTAGAAGTTTCTCTCTCTGTGACGTGGGTGTAGTGGTGAGGTATATTAGTATTTTAGGATGACGTGGACCTCCGGGGTAGAAAAGTGGGAAGATTCAACAATGCAACATAAACTATCACTGCGAAATGATAGAAAGAACCAACATAACAATTATAACCCTTGTGAATCTGGCTACACCCTGAAGTGTTCCCACAAGTCACGGGATACTATGTCCCAAGTTGTAGAGAAATCTACGTTATGGTAAGAACTTACCATTGATGACGTAATTTCTCTTATGTCCACAGGTATCCACAGGATAACATTGGGATATGCCGGAGCAACAGCGGAAATGGCACCACTACGGTCACAAGCTTTCTGGCCTCCCAGGATGCATCAGGGCTTCATCATATAATCCCGCCCACTGACTCAGTCAAATCAGTTCTTTCCACAGCGATTAGGCAGGAGCATCAGGTAGAAACCTATTCAGGCGATAAGAACACACATGCACACCCTTCCATACAAGAGGGAAGAGGTTTAGTGATTGTCTAGATCAGGGCTGGCCAAACCGGTCCTCGAGATCTACCAACAGTTCATGTTTTCCAGGCCTCCTGGAGATCTGTAGAATTGTCAGTTAGGAATGAATGCAGCACATCTTAATTAGTAGTGATTACACCTGTGCACCAGCTAGGTGGTCTGGAAAATGTGTACTGTTGGTAGATCTCGAGGACTGGTTTGGCCAGCCCTGGTCTAGATCCTCAAATCAGGTGTGTCAGGGTGAGACCCCTGTGGATACCTGTGGACATAAGAGAAATTACATTATCAATGGTAAGTTGTTACCATAACGTCTATTTCTCTGACGTCCTAGTGGATGCTGGGAACTCCGTAAGGACCATGGGGAATAGCGGCTCCGCAGGAGACTGGGCACAAAAGTAAAAGCTTTCTGACTAGCTGGTGTGCACTGGCTCCTCCCCCTATGACCCTCCTCCAAGCCTCAGTTAGATTTTTGTGCCCGGCCGAGAAGGGTGCATGCTAGGTAGCTCTCCAGAGCTGCTTAGAGTAAAAGTTTTAAATAGGTTTTTTTATTTTCAGTGAGACCTGCTGGCAACAGGCTCACTGCATCGAGGGACTAAGGGGAGAAGAAGCGAACTCACCTGCATGCAGAGTGGATTGGGCTTCTTGGCTACTGGACATTAGCTCCAGAGGGACGATCACAGGTTCAGCCTGGATGGGTCCCGGAGCCGCGCCGCCGCCCCCCTTACAGAGCCAGAAGAGCGAAGAGGTCCGGAAAAATCGGCGGCAGAAGACGTTCCTGTCTTCAATAAGGTAGCGCACAGCACTGCAGCTGTGCGCCATTGCTCTCAGCACACTTCACACTCCGGTCACTGAGGGTGCAGGGCGCTGGGGGGGAGCGCCCTGAGACGCAATAAAACATGTTTTAAACCTTATATGGCTAAAGAAATGCATCACATATAGCTCCTGGGCTATATGGATGCATTTAACCCCTGCCAGTTTTCCAAAAAAAAAAAAAAAGCGGGAGAAAAGGCCGCCGAAAAAGGGGCGGAGCCTATCTCCTCAGCACACAAGCGCCATTTTCCCTCACAGCTCCGCTGGAAGGACGGCTCCCTGACTCTCCCCTGCAGTCCTGCTACAGAATCTGGGTAAAACAAGAGAGGGGGGGCACTAATTGGCAGAAAATACTTATACAGCAGCTATAGAAGGGAGAAACACTTATATAAGGTTATCCCTGCATATATATAGCGCTCTGGTGTGTGCTGACAAACTCTCCCTCTGTCTCCCCAAAGGGCTCGTGGGGTCCTGTCCTCTATCAGAGCATTCCCTGTGTGTGTGCTGTGTGTCGGTACGATTGTGTCGACATGTATGAGGAGGAAAATGATGTGGAGGCGGAGCAATTGCCTGTAATAGTGATGTCACCCCCTAGGGAGTCGACACCTGACTGGATGGTCGTATGGAAGGAATTACGTGACAGTGTCAGCACTTTGCAAAAAACTGTTGACGACATGAGACAGCCGGCAAATCAGTTAGTGCCTGTCCAGGCGTCTCAAACACCGTCAGGGGCTCTAAAGCGCCCGTTACCTCAGATGGTCGACACAGACCCAGACACGGATACTGACTCCAGTGTCGACGGTGACGAGACAAACGTAATGTCCAGTAGGGCCACACGTTACATGATCACGGCAATGAAGGAGGCTTTGAACATTTCTGATACTACAAGTACCACAAAAAGGGGTATTATGAGGGGTGTGAAAAAACTACCCATAGTTTTTCCTGAATCAGATGAATTAAATGAGGTGTGTGACAAAGCGTGGGTTTCCCCCGATAAAAAACTGCTGATTTCTAATAAATTATTGGCATTATACCCTTTCCCGCCAGAGGTTAGGGCGCGTTGGGAAACACCCCCTAGGGTAGATAAGGCGCTCACACGCTTATCAAAACAAGTGGCGTTACCGTCTCCTGATACGGCCGCCCTCAAGGAACCAGCTGATAGAAAGCTGGAAAATATCCTAAAAGGTATATACACACATACTGGTATTATACTGCGACCAGCAATCGCCTCAGCCTGGATGTGCAGCGCTGGAGTGGCTTGGTCGGATTCCCTGACTGAAAATATTGATACCCTGGATAGGGACAGTATATTATTGACTATAGAGCATTTAAAGGATGCATTACTATATATGCGAGATGCACAGAGGGATATTTGCACCCTGGCATCAAGAGTAAGTGCGTTGTCCATTTCTGCCAGAAGAAGTTTATGGACACGACAGTGGTCAGGTGATGCGGATTCCAAACGGCATATGGAAGTTTTGCCGTATAAAGGGGAGGAGTTATTTGGGGTCGGTCTGTCAGACCTGGTGGCCACGGCGACGGCTGGGAAATCCACCTTTTTACCCCAGGTCACCTCTCAGCAGAAAAAGACACCGTCTTTTCAAACTCAGTCCTTTCGTCCCCATAAGGGCAAGCGGGCAAAAGGCCACTCATTTCTGCCCCGGGGCAGAGGAAGGGGAAAAAGACTGCAGCAGGCAGCCTCTTCCCAGGATCAGAAGCCCTCCCCCGCTTCTGCCAAGTCTTCAGCATGACGCTGGGGCTTTACAAGCGGACTCAGGCACGGTGGGGGCCCGTCTCAAAAATTTCAACGCGCAGTGGGCTCACTCGCAAGTGGACCCCTGGATCCTGCAGGTAGTATCACAGGGGTACAAATTGGAATTCGAGACGTCTCCCCCTCGCCGGTTCCTGAAGTCTGCTCTACCAACGTCTCCCTCCGACAGGGAGGCAGTATTGGAAGCTATTCACAAGCTGTATTCCCAGCAGGTGATAATCAAGGTACCCCTCCTACAACAGGGAAAGGGGTATTATTCCACGCTGTTTGTGGTACCGAAGCCGGACGGCTCGGTGAGACCGATTTTAAATCTGAAATCATTGAACACTTACATAAAAAGGTTCAAATTCAAGATGGAATCACTCAGAGCAGTGATAGCGAACCTGGAAGAAGGGGACTATATGGTGTCTCTGGACATCAAAGATGCTTATCTCCATGTCCCAATCTACCCTTCTCACCAAGGGTACCTCAGGTTTGTGGTACAGAACTGTCATTATCAGTTTCAGATGCTGCCGTTTGGATTGTCCACGGCACCCCGGGTCTTTACCAAGGTAATGGCCGAAATGATGATTCTTCTTCGAAGAAAAGGCGTCTTAATTATCCCTTACTTGGACGATCTCCTGATAAGGGCAAGATCCAGGGAACAGTTAGAGGTCGGAGTAGCACTATCTCAGGTGGTACTACGTCAGCACGGGTGGATTCTAAATATTCCAAAATCGCAGCTGATTCCAACAACACATCTACTGTTCCTAGGGATGATTCTGGACACAGTCCAGAAAAAGGTGTTTCTCCCGGAGGAGAAGGCCAGGGAGTTATCCGAGCTAGTCAGGAACCTCCTGAAACCAGGACAAGTGTCAGTGCATCAATGCACAAGGGTCCTGGGAAAGATGGTGGCTTCTTACGAAGCGATTCCATTCGAAAGATTCCATGCAAGAACTTTTCAGTGGGATCTGCTGGACAAATGGTCCGGATCGCATCTTCAGATGCATCAGCGGATAACCCTATCTCCAAGGACAAGGGTGTCTCTCCTGTGGTGGTTGCAGAGTGCTCATCTTCTAGAGGGCCGCAGATTCGGCATTCAGGACTGGATTCTGGTGACCACGGATGCCAGCCTGAGAGGCTGGGGAGCAGTCACACAGGGAAGAAATTTCCAGGGCTTGTGGTCAAGCATGGAAACGTCTCTTCACATAAATATCCTGGAACTAAGGGCAATTTACAATGCCCTAAGCCAAGCAAGGCCTCTGCTTCAGGGTCAGTCGGTATTGATCCAATCGGACAACATCACGGCAGTCGCCCACGTAAACAGACAGGGGGGCACAAGAAGCAGGAGGGCAATGGCAGAAGCTGCAAGGATTCTTCGCTGGGCGGAAAATCATGTGATAGCACTGTCAGCAGTGTTCATTCCGGGAGTGGACAACTGGGAAGCAGACTTCCTCAGCAGATACGACCTCCACCCGGGAGAGTGGGGACTTCATCCAGAAGTCTTCCACATGATTGTAAACCGTTGGGAAAAACCAAAGGTAGACATGATGGCGTCCCGCCTCAACAAAAAACTAGACAGATATTGCGCCAGGTCAAGGGACCCTCAGGCAATAGCTGTGGACGCTCTGGTAACACCGTGGGTGTACCAGTCAGTGTATGTGTTCCCTCCTCTGCCTCTCATACCCAAGGTATTGAGAATTATAAACACAGAGGACCCGTGGCCTCTACCTCTAAGGAAGGACCTGCTCCAGCAGGGACCTTGTCTGTTCCAAGACTTACCGCGGCTGCGTTTGACGGCATGGAGGTTGAACGCCGGATCCTGAAGGAAAAAGGCATTCCAGATGAAGTCATCCCTACCCTGGTCAAGGCCAGAAAGGATGTAACCGCAAAACATTATCACCGCATTTGGCGAAAATATGTTGCGTGGTGTGAGGCCAAGAAGGCCCCTACAGAGGAATTTCAACTGGGTCGTTTCCTGCATTTCCTGCAAACAGGACTATCTATAGGCCTAAAATTAGGGTCCATTAAGGTTCAAATTTCGGCCCTGTCGATCTTCTTCCAAAAAGAACTGGCTTCAGTGCCTGAAGTTCAGACGTTTGTAAAAGGGGTACTGCATATACAGCCTCCTTTTGTGCCTCCAGTGGCACCTTGGGATCTCAATGTAGTGTTGAGTCTCCTAAAATCACATTGGTTTGAACCACTCACCACTGTGGAATTGAAATATCTCACATGGAAAGTGGTCATGCTGTTAGCCCTGGCTTCAGCCAGGCGTGTCTCAGAATTGGCGGCTTTGTCATATAAAAGCCCTTACCTAATTTTTCATTCAGACAGGGCAGAACTGAGGACTCGCCCTCAATTTCTCCCTAAGGTGGTTTCAGCGTTTCACATGAACCAGCCTATTGTGGTGCCTGCGGCTACTAGGGACTTGGAGGATTCCAAGTTGCTGGACGTAGTCAGGGCCCTGAAAATATATGTTTCCAGGACGGCTGGAGTCAGAAAATCTGACTCGCTGTTTATCCTGTATGCACTTAACAAGCTGGGTGCTCCTGCTTCTAAGCAGACGATTGCTCGTTGGATTTGTAGTACAATTCAGCTTGCACATTCTGTGGCAGGCCTGCCACAGCCAAAATCTGTAAAAGCCCATTCCACAAGGAAAGTGGGCTCATCTTGGGCGGCTGCCCGAGGAGTCTCGGCTTTACAACTTTGCCGAGCAGCTACTTGGTCAGGGGCAAACACGTTTGCTAAATTCTACAAATTTGATACCCTGGCTGAGGAGGACCTGGAGTTCTCTCATTCGGTGCTGCAGAGTCATCCGCACTCTCCCGCCCGTTTGGGAGCTTTGGTATAATCCCCATGGTCCTTACGGAGTTCCCAGCATCCACTAGGACGTCAGAGAAAATAAGAATTTACTTACCGATAATTCTATTTCTCATAGTCCGTAGTGGATGCTGGGCGCCCATCCCAAGTGCGGATTGTCTGCAATACTTGTATATAGTTATTGTTACAAAAATCGGGTGGTTTATTGTTGTGAGCCATCTTTTCAGAGGCTCCTACGTTTATCATACTGTTAACTGGGTTCAGATCACAAGTTGTACGGTGTGATTGGTGTGGCTTGTATGAGTCTTACCCGGGATTCAAGATCCTTCCTTATTATGTACGCTTGTCCGGGCACAGTATCCTAACTGAGGCTTGGAGGAGGGTCATAGGGGGAGGAGCCAGTGCACACCAGCTAGTCAGAAAGCTTTTACTTTTGTGCCCAGTCTCCTGCGGAGCCGCTATTCCCCATGGTCCTTACGGAGTTCCCAGCATCCACTACGGACTACGAGAAATAGAATTATCGGTAAGTAAATTCTTATTTTCTCTGGCTGGATCCACAGCATTATCCACAGGATAACATTGGGATTCCCAAAGCCATTTTAGTGGTGGGGACGCTCCTGATTGCACAGGAGAACCTTTCGCCCGAAGTCTGCGTCATGAGAAGCAAAAGTATCCAAGGCATAATGTCTGATGAATGTGTTTATGGAAGACCATGTGGCTGCCTTACATATCTGTTCTGCTGATGCACCCTGTTGTGCTGCCCAAGAAGGACCTACCTTACGTGTAGAGTGAGCAGAGACATTAGCCGGAATAGGGAGATCTGCATGAGAATAAGCTTCTGATATTACCATTCGGAGCCATCTCGCCAGCGTCTGTTTACTAGCAGGCCATCCTCTTCTATGGAATCCGTAGAGTATGAAGAGAGAATCTGTTTTCCTGATGGCACTAGTACGATCTATGTAGATTCTTAAAGCTCGGACTACGTCAGGCGACGCTTCTCCCGCAGATAGTCCCGATACCTGAAAAGCTGGGACTACAATCTCTTCATTCAGGTGAAACTTTGATACCACCTTTGGAAGATAACCAGATCTCGTTCTGAGAACTGCTCTGTCTGGAAAAAAACTTAGGAAAGGAGACTTACATGATAATGCTCCTAAATCTGACACTCTTCTGGCTGACGCCATTGCCAGTAGAAAAAGTACTTTAGCCGTTAACTATTTAAGATCTGCTCTCTTAAGTGGTTCAAACGGAGGTCCCTGGAGGAATTTAAGAACTAAATTCAAATCCCAGGGAGCTGCAGGAGGAACAAATGGAGGTTGAATATGTACATCTCCCTGAAAGAAAGTACGTACATCCTGTGAATCAGCAATCTTACGCTGAAACCATACAGTTAACGCAGATACTTGAACTCTCTAGGAAGCTACTTTCAAACCTTTATCCAATCCTGCTTGAAGGAAATCCAAAATCCTGGATACTTTAAAAGATCATGGATTCAAACTTTTTCAGTACACCAATGAATATAGGCTTGCCATATTCTATGATACACACGAGCTGAAGAAGGCTTTCTTGCTCTAAGCATAGTTTGGACTACTTGTTTTGAAAATCTTCTAGCTTCTAAGATAGAGGTTTCAACAGCCACGCCGTCAAAGACAGACGATCCAGATGGCTGTGACAACAAGGACCCTGCATTAGCAGATCTGGACGTTGAGGAAGCAGTATCGGTGCTTCCACTGACATTCTCAGTAGATCTGTGTACCAATGCCTTCTTGGCCAAGCTGGAGCTATTAGAATTATTGCTCCCTTTGCTTGCTTTATTTTTCTCACTACTCTGGGTAACAGATATTGGTGGGAACAGATACGCCAGACAAAATTTCCATTCCACTGACAGTGCGTCTACAAAGACCGCTCTGGGATCCTTTGTTCTCGATCCGTACTTCGGAACTTTGTTGTTTAGACGAGACGCCATGAGGTCTACCTCTGGTAGACCCCATCTGTTCACGATTGTCTGAAACACTTCTGGGTGTAATGCCCATTCGGTTTCCTGAATGGTGTGTAGACTGAGAAAATCCGCTTCCCACTTCAGTACACCTGGGAGAAATACTGCTGACAATGCAGGGAGATGGAGTTCTGCCCATCTTAGAATGGGCGTTACTTCCTCCATCAATCTTTTGCTGTGAGTCCCTCCTTGATGATTGAGGTATGCTACTGCTGTCGCATTGTCTAAGCGGATCTGAACCAGTCTTCCTTGCAGACTGTCCTTTGCCTGAACTAGAGCCAAGTAGATGGCCCTTATTTCCAACAGATTTATTGGCAGGCGACTTTCCCTTGCGGTCCATTTTCCCTGGAACCAAAGGCTTCAGAGTACCGCACCCCAGCCTTGCAGGCTGGCATCTGTTGTCAGGACTTGCCACTCTTTTATCCAAAAGGGTCTCCCCTTGTTTAAATGGTCTGTCTGTAGCCACCACGCTAGAGATCTTTTTACGTTTACTGGAAACTTTATCATCTGCTTCTTTATCGTCTGATGATTTCCGTTCCATTTGGTCAGAATAAGGTGCTGCAACGGTCTGGAGTGGAATTGCGCATATTCCACCATGTCGAAGGTTGATACCATCAGACCCAACAGTCGCATTGCTGCATGGACTGACATTGTCTGGGCGTGCAACGCTTCCTGAGTCATGACCTGCACTTTGACTATCTTTTTCTCTGGTAAGAAAAAACTCTCTGTAGGTCTGAATCCAATATGGCCCCCAAATGAACCATCCGCTGTGACGGATTCAGAGACGACTTTTCCCAATTTATGAGCCACCCGTGTCTCTGTAAACAAACTACTGTCTGTTGAAGATGGCTCAAAAGTAATTCCTGCGAATGTGCTAGGATTAACAGGTCGTCGAGATATGGGAATATTCTTATCCCTTGCTTGCGGAGATAAGATGCCATAACCACCATAATCTTGGTAAACCCCCTGGGTGCTGTTGCTAGCCCAAAGGGCAGAGCTTGGAACAGAAAATGTTCCTGAAGGATGGCAAACCTGAGGTAACACTGATGAGACAGTGCTATTGGGACATGTAGGTAAGCATCTTGTACATCCAGAGATACCATGTAATCTCCCGGTTCCATAGCCAACATTATGGAGAGTGATGACTCCATGTGGAACCTTGGGATCCAAATGTATTTGTTTAACATTTTCAGATTGAGAATTGGTCGAAATGACCCATTTGGCTTCTGGATCAGAAATAGATTGGAGTAAAACCCCTGTCCCCTTTGTGATGGAGGTACTGGGACAATCACACCTGACTGCAGTAATTTTTGGACTGCTTCTTGCAGGGCATTGTCCTTCGACTCTATACGAGACGGGCTGGTGCAAAAAAATCTTTGAGGAGGCTGCCTCCTGAATGGGAACCCATACCCCTGAGATACCACCTTCTGCACCCAGGCATCTGTCGTCGACTGTTGCCATATGTGTGCAAAATGAAGGAGTCGGCCCCCAACCCTGGAATCCTCCAGGTGGAGGCCCGTCTCTTCAGGCTGATGGTTTCTGTTCAGGCTTGGAAGCTGGCTTTCTACTAGCCCATTGCTTCCTACCCCTGCCGACCTATTGAACTGGGGTTGCTTAGACTCCTCTTTAGCTTTCGCTTTGCCACCGAAATGAGCGAAACTTTGAACCCCTAGTCTTAGGGTTATAAGTAGCCGGAAATCTGACCTTCTTTGATTCAGCCTCTGATTCTAGAATATCAGATAATGGTTTCCCAAACAATATATTACCAATGAATGGCAATGCTTCCAATTCTTTCTTGGATTCCGCATCTGCCTTCCAGGTCCGTAGCCAAACTGCTCTACGAGCGGCTATTGTCAAGGCTGAAGCTTTAGACGCAACAGTGCCTAAATCAATTGCTGCTTCTTCTAAGTATTGGGCAGATTGTCTTAAACGGCTTAAATTATACTCCTGCTCCCTAGTAGGAGAAGGGATGTCATTCTCTAGTTCCTCTATACATTCGCCCATAGCCTTTGCTACCCAGGCAGAAGCCATAGCAGGTCTTACCACTGCTCCTACTAGAGAAAATACCTTTTTCAACAGGCTCTCTACCCTCCTGTCTGTGACATCATTCAATGAGGTAGATGACAGTGGTAAAGCAGATTTATGCACAAGTCGCAGAACATGTGCATCTACTTT